>NC_068433.1:22327512-22355012 GCF_023373465.1 Oncorhynchus keta | reverse complement strand
AGTGTTAGGTAACGACAAGAGGGACAGTGTTAGGTAGGTAAGGATGTATGTCAACCCACCTCCTTTGATGATGACTTGCCCCCCCCCCCGATCGATCGTCTCCCCCGGGGCACCAGAGGCAATCAGGTGGTTGTGATTGGTGTCCCTCTCGCTCTCCTGACCCGTCCTGTCCACTCTCCATCAACCCGCTCTCTCCCCCTACCATTCCCTCCATCTCTCTGCACCATCCCACTCTCCCTGCCCCGCCATCATGTGTCGCCTCCTCCGCTCACGTCAATTCTTCTTCGCTCTGTCTGTCCGCCTCTCTCTCTCTCTCTCCTCCCTCCATCCCTCTCTCCCTGCACCTCAGCCATCCAACCATCGTGTGTGCTTTAGCGCGTAAGCCAGTAACTTTACAAGTTAGGGGGTTTCTGCTATGTATTCATTGGCCTTGTACCCTCTCTGCACAGCAGACGCACAGTAAAGACAAGAGACATATCATGTAGACATAGGGGCCTAAACCATGAGCCAGAAACAGGGGTTAAAAGATGCCTTCCTCCACCCATCATCCTCCACTGCGCCTGGGCCAGGCCGGGCTCCATCGCTGGTATTGATCCAGAGACAAGGAGCTCATTGGGTGTGTGTGTTTGCTTGTCGGAGGGATCAGGGGAACCGGGCCCCACACACACACACACACACACACACACACACACACACACACACACACACACACACACACACACACACACACACACACACACACACACACACACACACACACACACACACACACACACACACACACACACACACACACACACACACACACACACACACACACACACACACACACACACACACACACACACACACACACACACACACACACACACACACACACACACACACACACACACACACACACACACACACACACACACACACACACACACACACACACACACACACACACACACACACACACACACACACACACACACACACACACACACACACACACACACACACACACACACACACACACACACACACACACACACACACACACACACACACACACACACACACACACACACACACACACACACACACACACACACACACACACACACACACACACACACACACACACACACACACACACACACACACACACACACACACACACACACACACACACACACACACACACACACACACACACACACACACACACACACACACACACACACACACACACACACACACACACACACACACACACACACACACACACACACACACACACACACACACACACACACACACACACACACACACACACACACACACACACACACACACACACACACACACACACACACACACGCAGGCAGTCAGACAGGAAAGGACCATCGATTCGGTATGTGTGTGTGTGGAGCGGTTAGCCACGGAGGGATGGGCAATCTAATCCACATAAGATGTGGTGTAGTGGGGCAGCGTGTGAGTAATATGAATGTACTGTATGCAATATGAAGTATGTGTGTGTGGTTACACATAGAGGCCTGCACACGTGGGTCCATATTTAAATCGAATTTGCAATATGTGTTTTGTATGTGTTTGAGTGTGTGTGTGTGTAGAGTCTGTTTAACAGTCTCCACGTGGGTGTGTGAAAGAGATTGAAAATCGCATGTGTGTGTGTCTATGTGGGCGCATACGTGCATGGGTACGTGTGTGTGTGTGTGTGTGTGTGTGTGTGTGTGTGTGTGTGTGTGTGTGTGTGTGTGTGTGTGTGTGTGTGTGTGTGTGTGTGTGTGTGTGTGTGTGTGTGTGTGTGTGTGTGTGTGTGTGCTAGTCTCTTCGTCCCCAGTGCTCGTTCACTCATGCTGATAGGAGGAGAAGGCTAGGCTAGGCTAGGCTAGAATAGGATAGGCTAGGCTAGGCTAGGCTAAGCAGAGCCTAATAGGACCTGACAAGAGAAAGCTTAGCGCGGTCCTCGCCAAACCAGCCACGCTAGTCGCTACAGCTGCTCAACCCTGCACTCTAACACCTGCTGGACCAGGGATGAACGCACGCACTCACTACTAGCGCACCTGACGCCAACTCACAAACTAAACCGCTCCAGTAATCTATAGGAAGTGTGGTAGTTGAGGGAGTAGGTAGGAGAGATAGGTTGAGAGAGGTGGGATAGTACCGAATTAGAGGAGCTGGGTACACGTGTGGAGTTAGATTGTGTTCATGCTTATATTGTAGCAGATAATACTGTATGACTACACACTGACTAGTCATGTGTCTGAAATGGACAGGGTGAATGAGTGAAAGAGAGAGAGGTAGATGGAGGTAGACGAAGACAAATGATCCCGAGGTTTGGGTGGCTGGAACGTTTTGTTAGGAAAAGTCGAAGGAAGACAAATGTGGACAACTAGAGGGGAGTTGTAAACAGCAAGGGGGAGGAGAGAGGGATGAGGTGAAAAGAAGAGGGGGGAGGAGAAGAGCACTGGTGTGGACGGAGGAGATGGAGATGGAGTTTGAGACATACAGAGGAGAGGGTGGAAGGATGGATGTGGACAGAAGACAATGGGAAGGAGAAGAGGAGAGACAGAGGAGGGATAAGGCGGACGGCAGGATGTGGACGTGAGGTGGAGAAAGGAGAAGAGTGTGGACGAGAGGAGAGGGGGGAGGAAGGAGAAGAGTGTGGACGAGAGGAGAGGGGAGGAGGAAGGAGAAGAGTGTGGACGAGAGGAGGGAGGGGAGGGAGGAGGAAAGAGTGTGGACGAGAGGAGAGGGGAGGAAGGAGAAGAGTGTGGACGAGAGGAGGGGAGGAAGGAGGAGTGTGGAGGAGGAAGGAGAAGAGTGTGGACGAGAGGAGAGGGGGAGGAAGGAGAAGAGTGGACGAGAGGAGAGGGGGAGGAAGGAGAAGAGTGTGGACGAGAAGAGAGGGGGAGGAAGGAGAAGAGTGTGGACGAGAGGAGAGGGGGAGGAAGGAGAAGAGTGTGGACGAGAGGAGAGGGGGAGGAAGGAGAAGAGTGTGGACGAGAGGAGAGGGGAGGAAGGAGAAGAGTGTGGACGAGAGGAGAGGGGGAGGAAGGAGAAGAGTGTGGACGAGAGGAGAGGGGGAGGAAGGAGAAGAGTGTGGACGAGAGGAGAGGGGGAGGAAAGAGAAGAGTGTGGACGAGAGGAGAGGGGAGGAAGGAGAAGAGTGTGGACGAGAGGAGAGGGGAGGAAGGAGAAGAGTGTGGACGAGAGAGTGTGGACGAGAGGAGAGGGGAGGAAGGAGAAGAGTGTGGACGAGAGGAGAGGGGGAGGAAGGAGAAGAGTGTGGACGAGAGGAGAGGGGAGGAAGGAGAAGAGTGTGGACGAGAGGAGAGGGGGAGGAAGGAGAAGAGTGTGGATGAGAGGAGAGGGGGAGGAAGGAGAAGAGTGTGGACGAGAGGAGAGGGGAGGAAGGAGAATAGTGTGGATGAGAGGAGAGGGGAGGAAGGAGAAGAGTGTGGACGAGAGGAGAGGGGGAAGAAGGGAAATTGTAGTTTGGGGGGTGAAGAGAGAGGATACTTGAAGAACAGTCGAGGCAGAGAGGTAGCCTGGAGAGATAGAGAGAGAGAGAGAGAGAGAGAGAGAGAGAGAGAGAGAGAGAGAGAGAGAGAGAGAGAGAGAGAGAGAGAGCAATATAGTTCTTAGAGAAGTACAGTGGAGCAGGGAAAGGGGAAGGCGAAGAAAGAATTCACTTGGACAGCTGTCATAACAGTTTCACCCTACTGTCTGACTGGACTGGTCTGACCTAGCTGAACTATGGAGAGAGCAGGGGAGAATGACTGCCCCCTCTCATTGAAGCCACGGAAGTTCAAGACCGACCGCGCTACTGCAGGATTTGCTAGCAGAAAACAGGATCCCGATTTAAGGGAATGGAAAAATTGCAATCTTCATGTTTAATTTTTTTAAATTCTAAGACAATCAAGGTTCCAATAATATAAATGCTTCTAATAGACCAGATGTATTTCCTTGAACCAATTATTTTTAGTTAGTTGCCAATGGCAGCCTGCAGTACCCTGCAGTGCCTCCAATTTGAGTTATTCAATAAGAGGGGGCAGCACTGAGCTAGCCTGCAACATCACTTCCTGGAGTAGCTCAAACTGTGCATGTTATGTATCCATGAGATGCCATCTTAACCGACTTAATTTGGCTTCAATGGTGTCACGTGATCGATGGCTTTGTCCATTCGTATACAGTCAATGGGAGGGAGGGAGTTAAGGTTGCAAGGGTGCACTTTATAGTTGTTCCTAGAGAGGGAGGAGGAGGTGGGAGGAGGAGGAGGGAGGAGGAGGTGGGAGGAGGGAGGAGGAGGTGGGAGGAGGAGGAGGAGGAGGAGGGAGGGAGGAGGAGGGAGGAGGAGGTGGGAGGAGGAGGGAGGAGGAGGTGGGAGGAGGAGGGAGGGGAAGTGGAGGAGGAGGAGGAGGAGGAGGGGGGGAGGGGCGGAGGGAGGAGGAGGTGGGAGGAGGAGGAGGGAGTGGGAGGTGGAGGAGGGTGGAGGAGGAGAGAGGCTGAGGATGCTGATGCTGTTGACTGTGAGTCTGGAAGGGTAAACTGAAGTACTGGTTTCATGAAGCACAGTCACATCCACACACAGCACATTCACATTCACACACAGCACATTCACACACAGCACAGTCACATTCACATTCCCACACAGCACAGTCACATTCACACACAGCACAGTCACATTCACACACAGCACAGTCACATTCACACACAGCACAGTCACATTCACATTCATACACAGCACATTCACATTCACATTCACACACAGCACAGTCACATTCACATTCACACACAGCACAGACACATTGACACACAGCACAGTCACATTCACATTCACATTCACACACAGCACAGTCAAATTCACACACAGCACAGTCACATTCACATTCACACACAGCACAGTCACATTCACACACAGCACAGTCACATTCAACATTCACACACAGCACAGTCACAGTCACATTCACACACAGCACAGTCACATTCACACACAGCACAGTCACATTCACATTCACACACAGCACAGTCACATTCACACACAGCACATTCACATTCACACACAGCACAGTCACATTCACACACAGCACAGTCACATTCACATTCACACACAGCACAGTCACATGCACAGTCACACACAGCACAGTCACATTCACATTCACACACAGCACAGTTACATTCACACACAGCACAGTCACATTCACATTCACACAGAACACAGTCACATTCACACACAGCACAGTCACATTCACACACAGCACAGTCACATTAACATTCACACACAGCACAGTCACAGTCACATTCACACACAGCACAGTCACATTCACACACAGCACAGTCACATTCACATTCAAACACAGCACAGTCACATTCACACACAGCACATTCACATTCACACACAGCACAGTCACATTCACACACAGCACAGTCACATTCACATTCACACACAGCACAGTCACATTCACAGTCACACACAGCACAGTCACATTCACATTCACACACAGCACAGTCACATTCACACACAGCACAGTCACATTCACATTCACACAGAACACAGTCACATTCACATTCACACACAGCACAGTCACATTCACACACAGCACAGTCACATTAACATTCACATTCACACACAGCACAGTCACATTCACACACAGCACAGTCACATTCACACACAGCACAGTCACATTCATATTCACACACAGCACAGTCACATTCACACACATCACATTCACATTCACACACAGCACAGTCACATTCACACACAGCACAGTCACATTCACATTCACACACAGCACAGTCACATTCACAGTCACACACAGCACAGTCACATTCACATTCACACACAGCACAGTCACATTCACACACAGCACAGTCACATTCACATTCACACACAACACAGTCACATTCACAGTCACACACAGCACAGTCACATTCACATTCACACACAGCACAGACACATTCCCACACAGCACAGACACGTTCACACACAGCACAGACACATTCCCACACAGCACAGTCACATTCACACACAGCACAGTCACATTCACACACAGCACAGACACATTCCCACACAGCACAGTCACATTCACACACAGCACAGTCACATTCACACACAGCACAGACACATTCACACACAGCACAGTCACATTCACACACAGCACAGTCACATTCACACACAGCACAGTCACATTCACATTCCCACACAGCACAGACACATTCCCACACAGCACAGACACGTTCACACACAGCACAGACAAATTCCCACACAGCACAGACACGTTCACACACAGCACAGTCACATTCACATTCACACACAGCACAGACACATTCCCACACAGTACAGTCACATTCACACACAGCACAGTCACATTCACACACAGCCACATTCACATTCCCACACAGCACAGACACAGTCCCACACAGCACAGTTACATTCACACACAGCACAGTCACATTCACACACAGCACAGTCACATTCATATTCACACACAGCACAGACACATTCACACACAGCACAGTCACATTAACAAACAGCACAGTCACATTCACACACAGCACAGTCACAATCACACACAGGACAGTCACACACAGCACAGCACAGTCACATTCACACACAGCACAGACACATTTGCCAATTTTGCTTCACTGAAAATGGCAATTGTCAAGCATAATTTGAATGTAATACATACACAAAAACTGCACTTACACATGAAGATAAATATACGTAAACTACAGCCTAGATATGGCAAAATGTGCATGAAACAGTGAAATCTATTCACTCTTTCATTTAGTCGTCTTAAAACATATCCTTCACAGAATCCTTCACAGAATGCAGTGACATCATACAAATCCTTCAAGTAACGTAAGTAACGTATCTGCTCAGAGCTGAATGTTTTGACGTATAAATAAGAAAACAGAGAGAGAGAGAGAAAACACTAAACAGATCTTGAGCCCAATTTACGGCTTCTTCTAGTTTGAAAACAAAAGAGGCTAAAACCCGGCCAAGTTGTCAGATTGACTGCCAGTTGAGTGTTCACAAAACACAGGCAGCGAACACAGCCCACAAAGCCACCCAAATAGGGATGGTTAACATTCGAGAGGGAATGCCTTGCTTCTGTTCAACTTGTTTCTCTAAAACCAAGAGTAGATCATTGGAATATAGTGTACAACAGGTATTTGTAGAGATTTGTTTCAGAACACACTATACACGTTGACCTAAAACCTCTCATTCAGTAGAGTTGGGTCAGCCATTTTCATAGAGACATTTCTCTAGTCTCTGTGAGAGTTCTTTCCCCCTGTCCCTCCCCCCTTCTCCAGTCAGCCAATTAATGAGCATATTTGTTTCATTCCAATAAACCAACAGAGGGATGAGAGAGGAGAAGAGATCAGAACAGAGGGATGAGAGAGGAAGGTCATAGAGGATTCACAGAAAGGGCCAGCTTAGAAGACCATGACTGGTAGAGCGAAGAAGGAGTGTGTGTGTGTGTGTGTGTGTGTGTGTGTGTGTGTGTGTGTGTGTGTGTGTGTGTGTGTGTGTGTGTGTGTGTGTGTGTGTGTGTGTGTGTGTGTGTGTGTGTGTGTGTGTGTGTGTGTGTGTGCGTGTGATGTGAGTGTGTGTGTGTGTGTGTGTGTGTGTGTGCGCATGTGAGTGTGTGTGTGTGTGGAGGCTTGATAATGTAGACAGAGATGTACAGTGCCTTCTGAAATTATTCATACCTATTTTGTTGTGTCACAGCCTGAATTCAAAATGGATTAAATATACTTATTTTAAATGAAAACATGTTTTTATACATTTTTGCAAATTTAGTAATTTGTATTTTTAAATGAAATACAGAAATCTGTCATTTATATAAGTATTCTCACCCCTGGGTAAGTCTCTAACAGCTTTCAACACCTGGATTGTGCAACATTTGCCTGTCAAATTGGTTGTTGGTCATTGCGAGACAACCATTTTCAGGTCAAGTAAATTTAAGTCAAAACTGTAACAGCCACTCAGGAACGTTCACTGTCTTCTTGGTAAGCAACTCCAGTTTAGATTTGGCCTTGTGTTTAAGGCTATTGTCCTGCTGAAAGGTAAATTCATCTCCCAGTGAATTGCTTTCCCACATGTTTTGCAGTATTACTTTAGTGCCTTGTTGAAAACAGTATACATGTTTTGGAATATTTGTATTCTGTACAGGATCCTTTCTTTTCACTTTGTCAATTAGGTAAGTATTGTAGAGTAACTACAATGTTGTTGATCCGTCTTATCACAGCCATTAAACTCTAACTGTTTCACCATTGGCCTCATGATTAGCGGTTTTCTTCCTCTCCGGCAACTAAGTTAAGGACACCTTTGTTAAAAATGTTTATTTCATTTCACCTTTATTTAACCAGGTAGGCTAGTTGAGAACAAGTTCTCATTTGCAACTGCGACCTGGCCAAGATAAAGCATAGCAGTGTGAGCAGACAACACAGAGTTACACATGGAGTAAACAATTAACAAGTCAATAACACAATAGGAAGAAAAAAAAGGGGAGTCTATATACAATTGTGTGCAAAAGGCATGAGGTAGGCGAATAATTACAATTTTGCAGATTAACACTGGAGTGATAAATGATCAGATGGTCATGTACAGGTAGAGAGATATTGGTGTGCAAAAGAGCAGAAAAGTAAATAAATAAAAACAGTATGGGGATGAGGTAGGTAAAAATGGGTGGGCTATTTGCCGATAGACTATGTACATCTGCAGCGATCGGTTAGCTGCTCAAATTTCTTGTTAACAAACTGTAGTTTTGGCAAGTCGGTTACGGCATCTACTTTGTGCATGACACAAGTCATTTTCCCAACAATTGTTTACAGACAGATTATTTCACTTATGACTCACTGTATCACAATTCCAGTGGGTCAGAAGTTTACATACACTAAGTTGACTGTGCCTTTAATCAGCTTGGAGAATTACAGAAAATTATGTCATGGCTTCAGAGGTTTCTGATTGGCTAATAGACATAATTTGAGTCAATTGGAGGTGTACCTGTGGATCTATTTCAAGGCCTACCTTCAAACTCAGTGCCTTTTTGCTTGACATCTTGGGGAAATCAAAAGAAATCATCCAAGACCTCAGAATTGTTTTTGTAGAAGTATCGTTCATCCTTGGGAGCCATTTCCAAACACCTGAAGGTACCCCGTTCATCTGTACAAACAATAGTACACAAGTATAAACACCTTGGGACCACGCAGCCATCATACTGAGACAATCGGAATGGAGAAAGACCCATTGAAATCCCTTAAAATGTATGTGTTGATACCCTATGGTAACACACTACTCAAAAAGTATGTGGACACCAGCTCATCAAACGTCTCATTCCAAAATCATGGGCATTAATATGGAGTTGGTCTCCTCTTTGCTGCTATACCAGCCCCCAATCTTCTGGGAAGGCTTTCCACTAGATGTTGGAACATTGTTGCGGAGATTTGCTTCCATTCAGCCACAAGAGCATTAGTGAGGTCAGGCATTGATGTTGGGTGATCAGGCCTGGCTCGCAGTCGGCATTCCAATTCATCCCAAAGGTGTTCAATGGGGTTAAGGTCTGGGCTCTGTGCAATCCAGTCAAGTTCTTCCATACCGATCTCGACAAACCATTTCTGTATGGACTGCTTTTTGTGCACAAGGGCATTGTCATGTTGAAACAAGGAAGGGCCTTCCCCAAACTGTTTCCACAAAGTTGGAAGCACAGAATCATCTACAACAGGTATTCCCAAACTGGGGTACGTGCAATGCCGTCGGGAGTACGTCAAATAAATATGTGATTCCCATTTGTTTTATTAAAACGGCAGTCCCGTTCTGTGAGCTTGTGTGGCCTACTACTTCACGGCTGAGCCGTTGTTGCTCGTAGACGTTTCCACATCACAATAACAGCACTTACAGTTGACTGGTGCAGCTCCAGCAGGGCAGACATCTGACGGACTGACTTGTTGGAAAGGTGGCATCCTATGACGGTGCCACGTTGAAAGTCACTGAGCTCTTAAGTAAGGCCATTCTTCTGCCAATGTTTGTCTATGCAGAATGCATGATTGTGTGCTCAATTTGGACACAACTGTCAGCAACAGCTGTGGTTGAAATAACCGATTCCACTCATTTGTAGGGGTGCCTACATACATACGTTTATATAGTGTGTTATGTGACTCGTGAAGCACATTTTTACTCCTAAACCTATTAAGGCTTGCCAATAACAAAGGGGTTGAATACTTACTGACTCCAGACATTTCAGCTTTTCATTTGCTATTAATTCCACTTTGGTATTATAGGGTATTGTGGGTAGGCTGGTGCCAAAAAAATATAAATTTAATCCATTTTAAATTCAAGCTGTAACATAACAAAATGTGGAAAAGGTCAAGGTGCGTGACTACTCTCTGAAGGCACTACTTTGTCTCTACAGACAGGGGTTAATTAAGTCAGAGCATACTGCCCACTGAGGAGGGATACACAACCTTCAGAGAGCCCTATCACAATCCAACCATCACAACTCCTGTGTCTAAGTCTACGTATTAAATGGCACCTTATTCCATATGTAGTGCACTACTTTTGACCAGGGCACAATATTGGGAATTGGGGGCCATTTGAGACACTAGCCTCTCTCTCCAATTAATCACACAGTAGGTGTCCTGTCATTCTGAAAGCTGATTGGCTCACAGAGCCGATTCCCTGTGCGAGGGTGCCAAGTTTAATAAGCATCGTCAGCATTGGTTGTTTTTAACAGTAGCTATATTCATTAGCTAATGTACGCTCCAGAGAGAGAGAGAGACTGAGTATTATACTGTAGGAACAAAAAGTGACATTCGCAAACCCCAAGGGCAGCATTGTTAGAGCTGTGGTTAAGTAAGCGAATAAAATCGATGTGTTCTGGTCGCAGAAACAATAAAATAGATCTCGATTGAGACACGACTTCAGTCTCCTTCATAATGACAGTGTATGCAGTTGTTTTTGTGTGTGTGTGTGTGTGTGTGTGTGTGTGTGTGTGTGTGTGTGTGTGTGTGTGTGTGTGTGTGTGTGTGTGTTCACACGTGTATATGCGTGTGTCTGTCTACCGCGCTGCTCTGCTGCTTTCCTGGTCTCCGAACGCAACGTGACGCGAAGAAAAACTTTGGGCAAACGCACCGGTACATATCAACCCTTCCCTTTAGGTTAGACTAAGTAACTGAGGTTCGTTTAGGCAGCCTGATTGGCAAGGGGTGGTTCCTCCTAGATTCAGCAGTTAATTTGTTTATTAGCTTCAACAGCTTGCTAATGAGATGCCTGTGCCGCCTGCTGCCTGGTGCTTTCTGCCTGGTGAAGAGAGAGAAGTAGGAGGATCACAGGTGTGTAACACTATACAGATGAAGTCGGAGGTTGGAGTCATTAAAACCCGTTTTTCAACCACTCCACAAATGTCTCAAACTATAGTCATTTTTTTTCTCCAACAATTGTTTACAAACAGATGATTTAACTTACAATTCACTGTATTACAATTCCAGTGGGTCAGAAGTTTACATACACTGAGTTGACTGTGCGTTCAAACAGCTTGGAAAATGACAGGGAATGATGTCATGGCTTTAGAAGCTTCTGATAGGCGAATTGACATCATTTGAGTCAATTGGAGGTGTACCTGTGGATGTATTTCAAGGCCTACCTTCAAACTCACTGCCTCTTTGCTTGACATCATGGGAAAATCTAAAGAAATCAGCCAAGAAAAAGACCTTAGAAAAATAATTGTAGACCTCCACAAGTCTGATTCATCCTTGGGAGAAATTTCCAAATGCCTGAAGGTACCACGTTCATATGTACAAACAATAGTACGCAAGTATAAACACCATGGGACCACGCAGCCGTCTTACTGCTCTCCTAGAGATAAACGTACTTTGGTGCGAAAAGTGCAAATCAATCCCAGAACAACAGCAAAGGACCTTTTGAAGATGCTGGAGGAAACAGGCACAGAAGTATCTATATCCACAGTAAAACGAGTCATATATTGACATAACCTGAAAGTACGCTCAGCAAGGAAGAAGCGACTGCTCCAAAACCGCCATAAAAAAGCCAGACTACGGTTTGCAACTGCACATGGGGACCATTTGGCCATTATGACCATTGTTATGTTTGGAGGAAAAAGGGGGAGGCTTGCAAGCCAAAGAACACCATCCCATCCATGAAGCACGGGGGTGGCAGTATCATGTTGCGGGGGTGCTTTGCTGCAGGAGGGACTCGTGCACATTCACAAAATAGATGGCATCATGAGAAAGGAAAATTATGTGGATATAGTGAAGCAACATCTGAAGACATCAGTCAGGAAGTTAAAGCTTGGTCGCAAATGGGTCTTCCAAATGGACAATGACCCCAAGAATATTTCCAAAAGTTGTAGCAAGATGGCTTAAGGACAACAAAGTCAAGATATTGGAGTGGCCATCACAAAGCCCTGACCTCAAACCTATAGAGAATTTGTGTGCAGTAATGAAAAAGCGTGTGCGAGCAAGGAGGCCTACAAATCTGCCTCAGTTACACCAGCTCTGTCAGGAGGAATGGGCCAAAATTCACCCAACTTATTGTAGGAAGCTTGTGGAAGGCTACCCGAAATGTTTGACCCAAGTTAAACAATTTAAAGGCAATGCTACCAAATACTAATTGGGTGTATGTAAACTTCTGACCCACTGGGAATGTGATGAAAGTAATGAAAGCTGAAATAAATCATTCGCTCCACTATTATTCTGACATTTCACATTCTTAAAATAAAGTGGTGATCCTAACTGACCTAAAACAGGGAATTTTTTTACGAGGATTAAATGTCAGGAATTGTAAAAATAAAAAAAACAGAGTTTAAATGTATTTGGCTAAGGTGTATGTGAACTTCCGACTTCAACGGCATATACAAAAGGATATGGACTCCTATCTACTTTCAACTCCTTTCAACTTTCAACTCCTATAAACTCCTTTCAACTCCTATCAACTCCTATAAACTTTCAACTCCTATCTACTGCTATCAACCTTCAACTCCTATCAACTTTCATCTCCTATCAACTCCTATCCCACTGCTCTGCATCTGTCAGCCTGTGGGCCGGAATACCAATACCTGTTGGGAGTGTGTGTGTGGCATGCGAATGTGTCGGTCTGTGTATTTCATGCATGTTTATGTACTGTATGTGTACATGGAGTGAGTGAATAAGTATGTGTGTGTGTGTGTGTGTTTGTGTATAAGTTGTAAGTGTGTGTACAGGTATGAGTAAGTGTGTGTGTGTGTGTCAGAGGTGTGTGTACATGATTTAAATCCACAATTTTCCTGACTTAATTACAAGACGGTTCTGTCTGTGTAATGACCTGGGTGTGATTTGCATGGAGGGGAAGGAGGGCACGAGGTGTGTGTTTGTGTGTTTTTGTGTGTGTGTGTGTGTGGGGCCGAGTAAAGGGTGTAACTACAGCTGTGCAGCTGAGCACCCTATAGCGAGGAGACAGGTGATGGAGCGGACAGGGGTAGAGGGGGGCATGGCTCCGGTCACGGCCAGCCTAGGAGGTGCCCTACCTGGGGGGAGAGGGGCATGGGGCTGGGGCTGGAGCACAGGCTGGAGCACAGAGAGATGGAAAGATAGCAGGTGCTAGAGCAGAGGCCAGGGTTTGGAGAGAGAGAGAGAGAGAGAGAGAGAGAGAGAGAGAGAGAGAGAGAGAGAGAGAGAGAGAGAGAGAGAGAGAGAGAGAGAGAGAGAGAGAGAGAGAGAGAGAGAGAGAGAGAGAGAGAGAGAGAGAGAGAGAGAGAGAGAGAGAGAGAGAGAGAGAGAGAGAAAAAGACAGAAAGAAAGAGACAGAAAGAAAGAGACAGAGAGAGAGAGAGAGAGAGAGAGAGAAAGAAAAAGACAGAAAGAAGAGAAAGAAGAGAGAGAGAGAGAGAGAGAGAGAGAGAGAAAAAGACAGAAAGAAAGAGAGAAAGAGAGAGCGAGAGAGAAAAAGACAGAAAGAAAGAGAGAGAAAGAAAGAGGGAGAGCGCAGGTGTGGCCTGGACCTAGCAGCTGTTACGAGACTGTAGAGGGATGAGGGCCAGCTTGTGTTTGGCATGTTTGTGTGCTTGTGCGTGTGTGTGTGAGTAACTCCTCTCTCCATCGTCCAATCTCGCCGTCCATCTAGCCTCCTGTCCTTAGCTGTGTGGCTGTCTTCAGCCTTGTGCTCTCAAGGTCTGTGTGTCTGGTGTCCTCTTCTCTCTACTGTATATTATGGACGTTTACCGCGGGTTAAGTAGGAAGGGGTCTTTCCCTGTCAATCACGCAGCAGCCATTGGTCACATCCTTGACCTTGTCCTTCAGTGTTATTACCGTTCTTAATTTATGTGTGTGTGTGTGTGTGTGTGTGTTTGAGGAGTCGTGTGCACATGTGACAAGACTAATGCACACATTTGGCCATATGCATACGCACACACACACACACACACACACACACACACACACACACACACACACACACACACACACACACACACACACACACACACACACACACACACACACACACACACACACACACACACACACACACACACACACACACACACACACACACACACACACACACACACACACACACACACCTCCCTTCCCCTCTCCCCTCCCCTCCCCAGAAGCTGCAGTAGAGTAGTGGGGTAGCTGGAACTCCAGAGAGCCAGGGGAAAACCAGGGGGTAGAAGAGAGGGAGTCAGGGGGAGAGAGAGGGAAGGCAGGGTAATGGTGTGAGGAAGGAGAGGTGATGGGGTGAATGTGTAACTAACGATCCGACGCTTAGGAGGATTTTTTCCTGTATTGAAGGTGCAGTAGCCATGAAACGATCTCTGCTCACAATGGAAACAAATGGAAACGACTAACTGTTTACTCATGTTGTATAGTGCCTAGCGAAAGTGTACACACCCTTTGACAGACTTCACATAGTGCTGCCTTAAAATTAAAACCTAACAAAGGGATCACATTTGATTTTTGTTCATACCCCACATTTTCAAAGTCAAATAAAGTTAAAGAAAATATTTCTAATTCATATGTATTCATTTATTTTATCTTGATTGGGTATGTCTTCCCACCCCAGAGTCAATACCTGGTGGAAGCACCTTTGGCAGCCATGACGGCTGTGAATAGTTTTGGATAATATTCTACCAACTCTTAGGGCAACATATTGTCCATTGTTTTTATCAACACTGCTCAAGATCAGTACATTTGGTTGGGAATCATTGATGGACAGCAATATTCGAACCTTGCCTCTGATTTTCAAGCATATTTAAGGCTAGACAACTGAGACTGGACCACTCAGGAACACTCCAAACCTCTTGGAAAGCCATTCTGGTGTATTTTTGGAACAAAAATGTGTGCAATTGTCTCGCTGAAAGATGAAAGTTTTAAAATTCCTCAATTCTGACCTGGGCTTTGCTCCTTTCACATTTCTTCTGATCCTGACTGTCACGTATACTCCCTCTCTCTCGCCGGCCTCTAAGTCGTCAGGCTGCTGATTATCCTGCACACCTGCCACCATCATTACAGGCACCAGCGCCTCATGACACTCACCTGGACTCCATCACCTCCTTGATTAATTTCCCTATATCTGTCACTCCCCTTTGGTTCTTTCCTCAGGTGCTATTGACTCTGTTTCATGTCGGTGCGCTGTTTGTGTTTTGGTGGTTATTGTTTTGTTTATTTATTAAAACACTCACTCCCCTGTACTTGCTTCCCGACTCTCAGCGCACTCGTTACACTGACAAACTCCCCAGTCCCAATGACAAGCATACCCATAACAGGATGCCGCCACCACAATACTTGAACATGTGTTGTATTGGATTTGACCAAAACCTGTAGTTTTGAATTTAGGCCAAAAAGTGAATGCCTTTAGCGTGTTTCTTGCAGTATTACTTAACGGCTTTGTTGCAAACAGAATTAATGATTTGGAGCTGAGTTTTTAAAACTTTCTTTTCACTTGTCATACAGACCACTAATGTTGGGTGAACGCAATGTTGTTGCTCCCATAGTATTTTCAAGTATTGTGGTGGCAGCATCATGTTATGGGAATGCTTGTCACCGCCAGGGACGTGGGAGTTTGTTAGGATCAAAAGAAATATGAAAGGAGCGAAGCCCAGGTAAAAAAATTAGAGTAAAACCCGCCTGTCTTCTGAAAACCTAATCCTGGGAAATCATTTTTTTCCACTGGCAATTACACACATTTTAATGCCAAAGACAGGACCAGAATGATGTGTTGAGTGTTCCTGAAAGGTTCCGTTTCTGTCCTGACTTAAGTCTGCTTAAAATGATCTGAGACAAGGTTGAAATATCGCTGTCCATCAATGATTTTGACTAAAGCAATGTGTTGTCTAAGAGTTGTGCAAGGTTGGTAGAGTATTATTCAAAATGATTCACAGAAGTAATGGCTGTCAAAGGTGCTTCCACCTGGTATTAACTCTGGGATGTGAAGACATACTTCATCAATACATCCTCGTTTTTATATTTCTTAGTAATTTGGAATAAAAAATAAAAAAATCTTTCACTTTGAAAATGTGGAGTGGTTAAAACCCAATTTAATCCCTTTTTTAGATGTAATATGTAGTGACTGTATATCAGTTGTGCATAGATAAAAGTCACATTAAAAGTCATGCCTGGCTAGCTCAATAGGATCGTTTTTACACAGCCACAAACCAGAGGCCTATGGGTCCTGGTCCAAATGTGTGCACTACACAGGGACTACGGTACCATTTGGGATGCACCCTAGCTTACAGTCCGACTCGTTAGTGGGACAAACGCAAGAAAGAGAAAGAGCTCACCATCTAACAGTCCAGGGCTGATTCAGTGAGTGTCAGTCTCTAGTTGTGATGTATGTCCTGATATGATGTACTATGTTTCTCCATTAGAAAGACGAGGCGTTTGCGATGTGATACATCTATCAGCATAATCTCACTCATCGGTCATCATTTCGACTGGCCAATGAGGGAGACAGGGACAGAGAAATGGAGGGAGACAGTGGGAGAGAGAGGGGAGGGAATGAGAGAAATGGAGAATAGTGGGTACAAAGAGGCTGGAGGGGAGAAGAGATGGAGGGGAGAGAGGAGAATAGGAGAAAGAAGGGGGGAGTAGAGAGGTGAGGGGAGAAGAGATGGAGGAGAGGAGGGGAGAGAGGAGAATAGGAGAAAGAAGGGGGAGTAGAGAGGTGAGGGGAGAAGAGATGGAGGAGAGGAGGGGAGAGAGGAGAATAGGAGAAAGAAGGGGGGAGTAGAGAGGTGAGGGGAGAAGAGATGGAGGAGAGGAGGGGAGAGAGGAGAATAGGAGAAAGAAGGGGGGGGAGTAGAGAGGTGAGGGGAGAAGAGATGGAGGAGAGGAGGGGAGAGAGGAGAATAGGAGAAAGAAGGGGGGAGTAGAGAGGTGAGGGGAGAAGAGATGGAGGAGAGGAGGGGAGAGAGGAGAATAGGAGAAAGAAGGGGGGAGTAGAGAGGTGAGGGGAGAAGAGATGGAGGAGAGGAGGGGAGAGAGGAGAATAGGAGAAAGAAGGGGGGAGTAGAGAGGTGAGGGGAGAAGAGATGGAGGAGAGGAGGGGAGAGAGGAGAATAGGAGAAAGAAGGGGGGAGTAGAGAGGTGAGGGGAGAAGAGATGGAGGAGAGGAGGGGAGAGAGGAGAATAGGAGAAAGAAGGGGGGAGTAGAGAGGTGAGGGGAGAAGAGATGGAGGAGAGGAGGGGAGAGAGGAGAATAGGAGAAAGAAGGGGGAGTAGAGAGGAGGGGAGAAGAGATGGAGGAGGGAGGGAGAGAGGAGAATAGGAGAAAGAAGGGGGAGTAGAGAGGTGAGGGGAGAAGAGATGGAGGAGAGGAGGGGAGAGAGGAGAATAGGAGAAAGAAGGGGGAGTAGAGAGGTGAGGGGAGAAGAGATGGAGGAGAGGAGGGGAGAGAGGAGAATAGGAGAAAGAGGGGGAGTAGAGAGGTGAGGGGAGAAGAGATGGAGGAGAGGAGGGAGAGAGGAGAATAGGAGAAAGAAGGGGGAGTAGAGAGGTGAGGGGAGAAGAGATGGAGGAGAGGAGGGGAGAGAGGAGAATAGGAGAAAGAAGGGGGGAGTAGAGAGGTGAGGGGAGAAGAGATGGAGGAGAGGAGGGGAGAATAGGAGAAAGAAGGGGGGAGTAGAGAGGAGAGGGGAGAAGAGATGGAGGAGAGGAGGGGAGAGAGGAGAATAGGAGAAAGAAGGGGGGAGTAGAGAGGAGAGGGGAGAAGAGATGGAGGAGAGGAGGGGAGAGAGGAGAATAGGAGAAAGAAGGGAGGAGTAGAGAGGTGAGGGGAGGGTAGAGAAAGAAGGTAGAGGAGAGGGGGAAGTGAAGGAGGAGAGACAGGAGGGAGAGGGGGAGAAGAGAGGAGACTGGGAGTACAGAGGTGAGGAAGAATAGAAGAGAGGGGGAGAAAGGGAAGGTAGAGGAAAGGAGAGGAAAAGGGGAGGACAGGGACACTCAGAGGTGAAACAGCGTCTGGTGAACAATGAAGGGGAACGACAGACGTGACATCACTGGCGGGAGAGGAGGGAGAAGGGGGAAGTAATTAGGTGACTGTGTGTGTGTGTGTGTGTGTGTGTGTGTCTGTCTGTCTGTCTGTGTCTGTGTGTGTGTGTGTGTGTGTGTGTGTGTGTGTGTGTGTGTGTGTGTGTGTGTGTGTGTGTGTGTGTGTGTGTGTGTGTGTGTGTGTGTGTGTGTGTGTGTGTGTGTGTGTGTGTGTGTTTGAGAACATGTGTGGGTGTGTCTCATTCAGGCCAGCGGAGGTGCTAATCTCTTCTTCCAGAAAAAAGAAATCAGCCTAGTCTTCTCCTCCCTCTCCTTTTCCAGACCTATCCCTCATTCTCAAAGTCACACTGCATTCTCTCTCCTTCTCCCTCTCCCCTTGACCCTCTCTCCTTCTCATCTACCTCGCTCGATCTCTCCGCCGAGTCAAGAGGACTTTTCGCGTATCAATTCTGCCCGGGGTTGCCATGGAAACGGTCCGGATGGACTTGGTTAGGAGGAAGAAGAGTTGTGTGTGTGTGTGTGTGTGTGTGTGTGTGTGTGTGTGTGTGTGTGTGTGTGTGTGTGGAGGAAGAAGAGTTGTGGGGTTTCTCTCTGCTGGCGTCTTAATATCTCCTCTAGTCCTGTCAGGACACATTTGAAACCACAGTCTGGTCCATAGAACCCGCTGTCACTCACACGAAACACACTCGCTAAGAGGCCCCCCATGGAGCTAGCCTTTCTCTCACCAGGCAGTGTCCTGAATACGAATTCAGTTGACGCTGCGGTCGGTGTCTATGTGTGTGTGCCGATGTTCTGTATAGGATACCACCACTAGACTATGTTTGTGAATGTTTGTGTTTAATGTGAGGTGTACTCTGTGTGTGTGTGTGTGCATCCGTCCTGGCCCATATTGTATAATTGTACTGTGAATGAATGTGTGCTTCGCTGCAGATTTAAAAAGCAGCTCTGCAGGATTTATTTTTAGCATCACAGGCAAATGCAGCCTTTCTCCTCGCTCTTCTCTCTCTACCGCCTCTCTCTTACAGTACCCCCTCCATCTCATCTCTTTCACTCTCTTTTCTCATCTCTCAATGCCTTCTCTTGCCCTCTGTCCATTCACCTCCCCTCCATCTCTGTCACACCCACACCCACACACACCCACACCCACACACACACACACACACACACACACACACACACACACACACACACACACACACACACACACACACACACACACACACACACACACACACACACACACACACACACACACACACACACACACACACACACACATCACACACAAGTTTAACATCCTCTCTCCTTTTCTGCTCTACAATGTACGTCTCTAAATAGATGACTACTTTCTGCTCATCCCGCCCTCATTCCATCTCTTTCTCTCCATCCCTCTCTTCTCTCAGAGTAGTCCCAGGTCCCATAGCGGTAGTGGTTTCAAAAACCTCTTTCCATCTCTTTCTCTCCATCCCTCTCTTCTCTCGGAGTAGTCCCAGGTCCCATAGCGGTAGTGGTTTCAAAAACCTCTTTCCATCTCTTTCTCTCCATCCCTCTCTTCTCTCGGAGTAGTCCCAGGTCCCATAGCGGTAGTGGTTTCAAAAACCTCTTTCCATCTCTTTCTCTCCATCCCTCTCTTCTCTCGGAGTAGTCCCAGGTCCCATAGCGGTAGTGGTTTCAAAAACCTCATTCCATCTCTTTCTCTCCATCCCTCTCTTCTCTCGGAGTAGTCCCAGGTCCCATAGCGGTAGTGGTTTCAAAAACCTCTTTCCATCTCTTTCTCTCCATCCCTCTCTTCTCTCGGAGTAGTCCCAGGTCCCATAGCGGTAGTGGTTTCAAAAACCTCATTCCATCTCTTTCTCTCCATCCCTCTCTTCTCTCGGAGTAGTCCCAGGTCCCATAGCGGTAGTGGTTTCAAAAACCTCTTTCCATCTCTTTCTCTCCATCCCTCTCTTCTCTCGGAGTAGTCCCAGGTCCCATAGCGGTAGTGGTTTCAAAAACCTCATTCCATCTCTTTCTCTCCATCCCTCTCTTCTCTCGGAGTAGTCCCAGGTCCCATAGCGGTAGTGGTTTCAAAACCTCATTCCATCTCTTTCTCTCCATCCCTCTCTTCTCTCGGAGTAGTCCCAGGTCCCATAGCGGTAGTGGTTTCAAAAACCTCATTCCATCTCTTTCTCTCCATCCCTCTCTTCTCTCGGAGTAGTCCCAGGTCCCATAGCGTACGTAGTGGTTTCAAAACCTCATTCCATCTCTTTCTCTCCATCCCTCTCTTCTCTCGGAGTAGTCCCAGGTCCCATAGCGGTAGTGGTTTCAAAAACCTCATTCCATCTCTTTCTCTCCATCCCTCTCTTCTCTTGGAGTAGTCCCAGGTCCCTAGCGGTAGATGTTTCAAAAACCTCTTTCCATCTCTTTCTCCCCATCCCTCTCTTCTCTCGGAGTAGTCCCAGGTCCCATAGCGGTAGTGGTTTCAAAAACCTCTTTCCATCTCTTTCTCTCCATCCCTCTCTTCTCTCGGAGTAGTCCCAGGTCCCATAGCGGTAGTGGTTTCAAAAACCTCTTTCCATCTCTTTCTCTCCATCCCTCTCTTCTCTCGGAGTAGTCCCAGGTCCCATAGCGGTAGTGGTTTCAAAAACCTCTTTCCATCTCTTTCTCTCCATCTCCCTCTTCTCTCGGAGTAGTCCCAGGTCCCATAGCGGTAGTGGTTTCAAAAACCTCTTTCCATCTCTTTCTCTCCATCCCTCTCTTCTCTCGGAGTAGTCCCAGGTCCCATAGCGGTAGTGGTTTCAAAAACCTCTTTCCATCTCTTTCTCTCCATCCCTCTCTCTCTCGGAGTAGTCCCAGGTCCCATAGCGGTAGTGGTTTCAAAACCTCATTCCATCTCTTTCTCTCCATCCCTCTCTTCTCTCGGAGTAGTCCCAGGTCCCATAGCGGTAGTGGTTTCAAAACACCTCATTCCATCTCTTTCTCTCCATCCCTCACTTCTCTCGGAGTAGTCCCAGGTCCCATAGCGGTAGTGGTTTCAAAACCTCATTCCATCTCTTTCTCTCCATCCCTCTCTTCTCTCGGAGTAGTCCCAGGTTCCATAGCACAAAACCTCATTCCATCTCTTTCTCTCCATCCCTCTCTTCTCTCACACAGTAGTCCCAGGTCCCATAGCGGTAGTGGTTTCAAAAACCTCATTCCATCTCTTTCTCTCCATCCCTCTCTTCTCTCGGAGTAGTCCCAGGTCCCATAGCGGTAGTGGTTTCAAAACCTCATTCCATCTCTTTCTCTCCATCCCTCTTTCTCTCGGAGTAGTCCCAGGTCCCATAGCGGTAGTGGTTTCAAAAACCTCTTTCCATCTCTTTCTCTCCATCTCCCTCTTCTCTCGGAGTAGTCCCAGGTCCCATAGCGGTAGTGGTTTCAAAAACCTCATTCCATCTCTTTCTCTCCATCCCTCTCTTCTCTCGGAGTAGTCCCAGGTCCCATAGCGGTAGTGGTTTCAAAAACCTCTTTCCATCTCTTTCTCTCCATCCCTCTCTTCTCTCGGAGTAGTCCCAGGTCCCATAGCGGTAGTGGTTTCAAAAACCTCTTTCCATCTCTTTCTCTCCATCCCTCTCTTCTCTCGGAGTAGTCCCAGGTCCCATAGCGGTAGTGGTTTCAAAAACCTCATTCCATCTCTTTCTCTCCATCCCTCTCTTCTCTCGGAGTAGTCCCAGGTCCCATAGCGGTAGTGGTTTCAAAAACCTCATTCCATCTCTTTCTCTCCATCCCTCTCTTCTCTCGGAGTAGTCCCAGGTCCCATAGCGGTAGTGGTTTCAAAAACCTCTTTCCATCTCTTTCTCTCCATCCCTCTCTTCTCTCGGAGTAGTCCCAGGTCCCATAGCGGTAGTGGTTTCAAAAACCTCTTTCCATCTCTTTCTCTCCATCCCTCTCTTCTCTCGGAGTAGTCCCAGGTTCCATAGCGGTAGTGGTTTCAAAAACCTCTTTCCATCTCTTTCTCTCCATCCCTCTCTTCTCTCGGAGTAGTCACAGGTCCCATAGCGGTAGTGGTTTCAAAAACCTCTTTCCATCTCTTTCTCTCCATCCCTCTCTTCTCTCGGAGTAGTCCCAGGTCCCATAGCGGTAGTGGTTTCAAAAACCTCTTTCCATCTCTTTCTCTCCATCCCTCTCTTCTCTCGGAGTAGTCCCAGGTCCCATAGTGGTAGTGGTTTCAAAAACCTCTTTCCATCTCTTTCTCTCCATCCATCCCTCTCTTCTCTCGGAGTAGTCCCAGGTCCCATAGCGGTAGTGGTTTCAAAAACCTCATTCCATCTCTTTCTCTCCATCCCTCTCTTCTCTCGGAGTAGTCCCAGGTTCCATAGCGGTAGTGGTTTCAAAACCTCTTTCCATCTCTTTCTCTGCATCCCTCTCTTCTCTCGGAGTAGTCCCAGGTCCCATAGCGGTAGTGGTTTCAAAAACCTCTTTCCATCTCTTTCTCTCCATCCCTCTCTTCTCTCGGAGTAGTCCCAGGTCCCATAGCGGTAGTGGTTTCAAAAACCTCTTTCCATCTCTTTCTCTCCATCCCTCTCTTCTCTCGGAGTAGTCCCAGGTCCCATAGCGGTAGTGGTTTCAAAAACCTAATTCCAGTTGAAGTGACGTATGGACTGTACGTCTGTTTCGCTAAAGGCAGCAGAGGCAAGGTCCCGCGCTAATTCGGCAGGCTCTCAGCAGCTCTAGGCTACGCTATACTATGTACATCAATTATATATTTAACACAGAGGAAGGAATTCCCTCCTGTAGACAGGTGCAGGGCAGCTAGCCTGCAACAGCACTAACAGGCTACTGTTCAGCTAAAAGCTATTAGCATATTCCTATGTGGCTTGTAGCAATAGCGTAGAGTCAGCCATTGTAGCGCTATAGCGCTAACAGGTTACTGCTAAGAGCTACAGTATGTATGAGAATTCTATACGAGTGTCCACACTGTGGCTTGTGTATTGAAAAGTAGCGCTAGCTATATAGCAATAGCTACATACTGTATAGAGCCAGTGTACCGCTTTACAAATGCTACTGTGAAGCTAAAAGCTATAAAGAGACATTATTTTGTGAATTTCAACACTCTGGCACCATGCTATGGTAGCTTAGTAGAGTGGAGTTTTTACTGTGGTGTTACCATGGTAACCACTGTTGTCACTGCCGACCGGATGCTGGTCATGGTTTCAATCAGAGAGTCGGAAAGACATGAGGTGTTGGTTTGTTCACATGCGCACACACACACACACACACACACACACACACACACACACACACACACACACACACACACACACACACACACACACACACACACACACACACACACACACACACACACACACACACACACACACACACACACACACACACATTTTAATCAACACTACAGACAGAGGGAGGTTGAGAGGTGGTTTAAATCAGAGAGAAGAGACAGACAGAGCAGGTTCAAACATGACACAGACACTGGTACAGGGAAAAGAAGTGCCTGAGGGATGGATGGAGGGGGGAGTAGAGGAGAGAGAGGAAGGGTGATGAAAGTCACCTGGTCAAAGATTGATGTGGAGACTGGGAGAAATATGAGAGCTGGAGCTGGTGACGTTTCAAAACCATGAATGATAGGCTACAGTACATGGTATATAATTAAGCAATAAGGCCCGAGCCGAGGGTGTGGTATACGGCCAATATACCACGGCTAAGAGCAGCTCTGACAGACGACGCAACGCGGAGTGCCTGGACACAGCCTGGACACGGTACTGTATTGGCCATATACCACAACCCCCCCAAGGTGCCTTATTGCTATTATGAACTGATTACCAACATAATTTGAGCAGTAAAAATGAATGTTTTGTCATACCTGTGGTATAAGGTCTCATATACCACGGCTGTCAGCCAATCAGCATTCAGGGCTTGAACCACCCAGTTTATACAGTAATGTAGATCATGTTAAAGGGATAACTAAATGGTATACAACTAATGTCTTGACACTAAACATGTAGTTTAAAGGGATACTTCGGAATGTAATCTACTTCTCCAGAGTCATATGAACTCATGGATACCATCTTTATGTCTCTGTGTCCTGTATGAGGGAAGTTAGAGGTAGTTTCGCGAGCCAATGCTAACTAAGTCTATGGGTATCTACTAGCATCCTAGTGTTGTGAAGTAGATAAAGGGCCTCATTGCCAAAATCCAGAAGTATCCCTTGAAGAGACAAACCTAAATGTAGTGGTTCCACAAATAAACGATCTCTAAGGGGCTCTAAGTGAGAATGTGAATTCAGTGAATTCCAGGATTTACTCCTACCACTGTAGTCGGAGTATAACAGTGGTAGAGCTGCTCCGTGTTGCGTCGTGCGTCAGAGCTGCTCTTAGCCGTGGTATATTGGCCGTATACCACAACCCCTCGGGCCTTATTGCTTAATTATATACCATGTACTGTAGCCTATCATTCATGGTTTTGAAAGGTCACCATGATCAGCGTCTGAACTGAGATCACACGCAGAGCCTGACAACCTACACTGTTCAGGATGGACACACATGCAGTACGCACTAACGCGCGCACACACACATGCATGTACACACACACACACACACTCGTTTCACATTAATATGTCATTCATCGCATTGGATATACAGTATGAAAAATAAATCTGTTACAATAAAGTGTGTGTGTGTCTATAACAGACTATGGGAACAGACTATGGGAGGCACACAGTACAACATAGAGCCATGACTAGATGGAACTCTATTCCACATCAAGTAACTGATGCAAGCAGTAGAATCAGATTTAAAAAACAGATAAAAATACACCTTATGTAACTGCGGGGACTGTGAAGAGACACACACAGGCAGGCACACACACACACACACACACACACACACACACACACACACACACACACACACACACACACACACACACACACACACACACACACACACACACACACACACACACACACACATGATAACATACGCACTATACACACGCGTACATGAATTTTGTGTTGTAGATATGTGATAGTAAAGTAGTGGCCTGAGGGCACACACTTAATGTGTTGTGAAATCTGTTGTGAAATGTAATGTTTCAAATAGTACGTAACTACCTTAATTTTGCTGGACCCCAAGGAAGAGTAGCTGCTGCCTTGGCAGGAACTAATGGGGATCCACAATGAATACAAAACACAAACCTCTGAACATTACAGGTAGTGTACAATACAGGCAGTGTGTACTGCTGCTTTTGTAAGCATGATGCTGTTGCCGTTGTTTTCAACACCGGTACCCGGTTACCTTCAGACAGAGGCCACCATCGTTTTCGTGAGAGTCTCATCTTTGCATAGATGCAATCATATTATTATGATTAGATCATTACTATTATTAGATTATCAGATTATTATTAGACCGTTACTATTATTAGATTATCAGATTATTATTAGATCAGATTCTTTTTTAGGCCAAACCGTTCAGATGCTACAGACGTTTTCGTGAGAAAAACGTTTTTTTTTTTTCCCCTGAACATTTCATTCTCTGACAAACACCGCTGTAGCTCTGTAGCTTCCACCACAGATGCAGAAGGCCGCCATTGGCCAATGCTGGATATCGAGATCTAGCTCGTGCAAAAACAGAAATATCTCTAGTTTAAATTGACGGATTTTGATAGGGATTTCAAAAATTCATTTCTCAGACTCTCGAGGGTTAAATACTTAGGACAAAGCATTAAATAGAACATGTATGATACATCTCTATGACTCAGTATCGCATACAGTATCGCATGAGTGCTCGTGGTTTCAAAAATGCATCTCATATCTGAGAAGTCCGAGACTTACTTTTAATCTACTTCTATCTACTTTTATCTTCTAAGATGAAAGTCGTGTGATCTATTTTCCTTGCTCTGCTCTGCGTTGGTGTAGTTAAAGTGAAAAATAGGGAAGTATATTTCCGACCCTATAAAGATGTCTTTAATTTGCATGACTACGACTCGCTCCAATATTTCTGTCTTGTAAAAAAATATATATTTAGCAGTGAGCTCAGACTCTGTCTGCACACAAAGCACTTGCATCTGACCAGACCAACCGATGCCAGACCTTACATCAGAGGAACTCTGCAGACAAGAGCAATCAACAGTGGAATTACAGTATGTGGAAGAGAAACTTTGGAGAACACAGAGAGTTGAGATATTTCCTTCGTATTGCAATTCCCCTTCGTTATCTTTTCCCATTTGTGATCAGTGAAGAGATGGAGGAAATAGATCATTTCAGATAGCTGGGAATACAGTGTGTGTTTATGTGTGTTTGTGTTGTATGTGTGAGTGTGCCAGACCTGGGCAGAAAATTGTTCAAGTTGGTAGTTTATTTAAAAATGAAACTTTTCAAATACTCAAGGCAGTCAAATATATATAGATATCGATATAGAGATTCAACTAAAAGGCAACTATTTTCTTTGATATTCAAATAATGTGCTCAGAAAAACAAATAGTATTTGAAAGGTATTTTGAATACCTTTACGAAAACCAAATCATATTTAAAAGGTATTTGAATAAATGTTATTTAAAAACAAAAATACTTATTTGATGGCTGGCAAATATTTGCTGAAGAACCAAAAACTACAACAGTTCGTTGACTTAGTCTAAATATACGGGCATAAGCACATGGTTTGGACGGGATCTTAGCTATGAAGCTTAATATACTCCTGTTGCCTCCTCTTACGCAGCTTCAAAAAGACTAACATATATGTTTTCATAACGAGTGAGACATAAGGTAATACAGTACCACTTGACATAAAGTTATTGTACATGTGGAGTAACTTTGTGATTATTACAATAGCAACATTGTTTTTTACATAGGTCTTTTGCTTTATAATTGCATAATAACAGAGTTATTACAGACGTGGAATAAGGAACAGTCACTATTCCTCTTGTGTAAAGTACTTACAAAAACTCTCAGCTCATTACTATGCAATCACAAAAGTATCACGTAACAACATGCTCATAAAAATGTTGCTTGAAAAATAAGTGAC
>NC_068433.1:22272512-22322512 GCF_023373465.1 Oncorhynchus keta | reverse complement strand
AGGAAAACGAGAGAGAGAGAGCGAGCGGGTGGAGAAATTGTTTATTTCACTTTTGTATATTATCTACTTCACTTGCTTTGGCAATGTTAACATATGGTTCCCATGCCAATAGAGCCCCTTGAAATGAATTTAATTTAATTGAGAGAGAGAGAGAGAGAGAGAGAGAGAGAGAGAGAGAGAGAGAGAGAGAGAGAGAGAGAGAGAGAGAGAGAGAGAGAGAGAGAGAGAGGAGAGAGAGAGAGAGAGAGAGAACCTGAGGGACAGCCAGTGAAAAGCGCAATGTCAATAATATTTCCTATTTAGTTTTGACTGGTCTACTGCTGGTCTACTGCTATTGCTTTAATGTATTATTATTCTCATTAATATTGTTGTTGTAGTTGCTGTTAATGTTAATCTCATTTCCACTACCACTATTATTATTGCAGTTGGATCCACCATTTTTGTTATATGTATACTTTGACAATGTAAGTAATTTAACTTGCCATGTCAATAAAGTTGAATTGAATTGAATTGAGAGAGAGAGAAAAACCAGAGGAAAAAGACAGAAAGAGAGGGAAAAGATAGAAAGAAACAGAGAGAGAGAGAGAGAGAGAGAGAAGCTGCCGATGTGTGTTACCCTGAGGACTTCAGTCTGTCTGGCTGATCCTCTCAAGCAGAACCAAGACAAGGGATGATAAAAGCCCCAAACTTCTGTTTAGCGTTTAGCCACGACGACACGTCCCACCAACGTTTACTTCACTTCACCAACCAGCGGGTGTGTTTGTTAGTTTGTGTGTGTGTGTTTCAGAGAAAGCGATCCTGTAGACACTGATCTAGGACCAGTTCACCCTTCCACAAGTCATGACAGTTTCTATTAGGAGGAGAAATGCAAATCTAACCTTAGATCAGTGTCTAGGGGCAATTTCAACATCCTACTCCCTAAAACTGATCTAGGACCAGTTTACCCTCCCATGAGTCATGACTGTTTCTATTAACGTTGCAAAACACCTCAGATCAGTGTCTAGGGTTTCATCCTACTCCCTGTTATTCCGTATCTCATCTGCTCTATGCTTCTTTCTCATCCAGTTACAACCCACCAAACAAACAAGATAATGTTAGTGACTGTTGTTATAATGGTTATGATTGTGTGTTATGGACCAAACCAAAGCTTTAACCACAGCTTCAAGCATAGCAATATATTTACTATTATCATTCCATTTCTATTTCTACAACCAATGCTTCCCCTAAAGCTTCCCCTAAAGCTTCCTTCCCTAACTTAGCTTTCCTAAGTTACCTATGGATGTAGGATCTTAAATTGACCTATTTTGTGCTGAATGTTAGTGGTTGGGCAATTAGCTGGCCAAAAGTAGCCTACATGAAAAGTGCAACACTGAATATAACCGTGTGTTAGTGTGCGTTTTCAGTGAATTTCAGCAAAAAAAAGAGTGGTCAAATTAAGATCGGTACTTGGGTATAGACTAGGGAGTATTGCAGAGAGCTAGGGTACAAATGGAATAGTGTATCCAATTGAATCCAATCCATGCCGAGAATATGTATGTATTTATAATGGGAGTTAGATAGCACTAGGAGATCCTATCACTCCCATCAATCTGTGTGCAGAGACGAGAGTCTCAGGTTTTCCACACACAGACGGATAACTAAAACAATATTGAATCAAATTGGAATGAAACAACAACACAAACGATAGGAATGATATTTTCTCAACAATATAATTTCCAATATACCGTAGGCCTCATGCCATTTTTCCTCCTGTGTCTATGAATACGAATGACTGGGAGAGATGGGTGATGGAGGCTGTTGCGTTGGTGGGATATGGAAAGGTACTGTATTTAACTGGAGTGGTTCTCAAGGGGACAACATACAAATCAAATTATAAAGCATGGACAAAGTAAAATGATTGCTGGAAAGACGTGACAGCGTGTCTATCTAATTCAAAGATAGTTCTGTCCCACCCTGATCTGTTTGTGATTGACTCCACCCTCCTCCAGGTGTCGCCCATCTTCCCCATTATCCCCTGTGTATTTATACCTGTGTTGTCTGTTTGTCTGTTGCCAGTTCGGCTTGTTTGTCAAGTTAACCAGCGTTTTTGTGTCTCAGCTCCTGCTTTTCCCAGTCTCTCTTATTGTCGCCCTACTGGTTTTGACCCTTGCCTGTCCTGACTCTGAGCCCGCCTGCATGACCACTCTGCTTGCCTCTGACCCTGAGCCTGCCTGCCGACTTGTACCTTCGCCCCTCCTCTGGATTACTGACCTCTGCCTACCCTGACACTGAGCCGGCCTGCCGTCCAGTACCGTTGCCCCACCTCTGGTTTACTGACCCCTGCCTGCCCTGACCTGTCTATTGCCTGCCCCTGTCGGATAATTAAACCATTGTTAATTCGACATTGTCCGCATCTGGGTCTTACCTTCATACCTGATAAGTTCAAATAATACACAGAAATATACATCTGCATTGCTTACCTGTTTGGGGTTTTAGGCTGGGTTTCTGTACAGCACTTTGTGATATCGGCTGATGTAAATATGGCTTTTTAAATAAATTTCACTGAAATAATTACGTCTATTTGGATGGAATGTTGGGCTTTGGGAAGGTATCTAGGACAACTGGAGTGGCCAAACAAATACTGTAGTGTAGAAACCTTGCATTTAAAAATAAACATTGATTTAAATGAAGTTGACAAGTGAGTGCATTCAATTCAATAAGCAATTATTTTGTTTCCGTTTACTATTGTTTCGCATTATTTCGCAACCTGTTGTACGTGACTGTTATCTCCATAGATGTGTGTGTGTGTTTGTGTGTTTGTGCACACATGCAAGTGCGTGTGTGTGACCTCTCTAAGGAGCCTCCAGACAGCATAGTGATGAATGAGCAGTGATGAGATGCGTGGAGACGAAAGCCTAGCTACAGACCAATCAAATCACAGCCTCACCAAGGCCCCCTCTCTCTGATTAAACACTATGGATCAGAGCAAAGGTCGTACGGATCACTAGCAGGAGAGGAATGAGGTGTCAAAATCAAATCAAACTTGATTTGCCACATGTGCCGAATACAAGTGTAGACTTTACCGTGTAATGCTTACTTACAAGCCCTTAACCAACAGTGTAGACTTTACCGTGAAATGCTTACTTACAAGCCCTTAACCAACAGTGTAGACTTTACCGTGTAATGCTTACTTACAAGCCCTTAACCAACAGTGTAGACTTTACCGTGAAATGCTTACTTACAAGCCCTTAACCAACAGTGTAGACTTTACCGTGTAATGCTGACTTACAAGCCCTTAACCAACAGTGTAGACTTTACCGTGAAATGCTTACTTACAAGCCCTTAACCAACAGTGTAGACTTTACCGTGAAATGCTGACTTACAAGCCCTTAACCAACAGTGTAGACTTTACCGTGAAATGCTGACTTACAAGCCCTTAACCAACAGTGTAGACTTTACCGTGAAATGCTTACTTACAAGCCCTTAACCAACAGTGTAGACTTTACCATGAAATGCTGACTTACAAGCCCTTAACCAACAGTGTAGACTTTACCGTGAAATGCTTACTTACAAGCCCTTAACCAACAGTGTAGACTTTACCGTGAAATGCTGACTTACAAGCCCTTAACCAACAGTGTAGACTTTACCATGAAATGCTTACTTACAAGCCCTTAACCAACAGTGTAGACTTTACCGTGTAATGCTTACTTACAAGCCCTTAACCAACAGTGTAGACTTTACCGTGAAATGCTGACTTACAAGCCCTTAACCAACAGTGTAGACTTTACCGTGAAATGCTGACTTACAAGCCCTTAACCAACAGTGTAGACTTTACCGTGAAATGCTTACTTACAAGCCCTTAACCAACAGTGTAGACTTTACCGTGAAATGCTTACTTACAAGCCCTTAACCAACAGTGTAGACTTTACCGTGAAATGCTGACTTACAAGCCCTTAACCAACAGTGTAGACTTTACCGTGAAATGCTGACTGACAAGCCCTTAACCAACAGTGTAGACTTTACTGTGAAATGCTGACTTACAAGCCCTTAACCAACAGTGTAGACTTTACCGTGAAATGCTGACTGACAAGCCCTTAACCAACAGTGTAGACTTTACTGTGAAATGCTTACTGACAAGCCCTTAACCAACAGTGTAGACTTTACTGTGAAATGCTTACTTACAAGCCCTTAACCAACAGTGTAGACTTTACCATGAAATGCTGACTGACAAGCCCTTAACCAACAGTGTAGACTTTACCGTGTAATGCTTACTTACAAGCCCTTAACCAACAGTGTAGACTTTACCGTGAAATGCTGACTGACAAGCCCTAACCAACAGTGTAGACTTTACCGTGAAATGCTGACTTACAAGCCCTTAACCAACAGTGTAGACTTTACTGTGAAATGCTGACTTACAAGCCCTTAACCAACAGTGTAGACTTTACCGTGAAATGCTGACTGACAAGCCCTTAACCAACAGTGTAGACTTTACTGTGAAATGCTTACTGACAAGCCCTTAACCAACAGTGTAGACTTTACCGTGAAATGCTTACTTACAAGCCCTTAACCAACAGTGTAGACTTTACCATGAAATGCTGACTGACAAGCCCTTAACCAACAGTGTAGACTTTACCGTGTAATGCTTACTTACAAGCCCTTAACCAACAGTGTAGACTTTACCGTGAAATGCTGACTGACAAGCCCTTAACCAACAGTGTAGACTTTACCGTGAAATGCTGACTGACAAGCCCTTAACCAACAGTGTAGACTTTACCGTGAAATGCTGACTTACAAGCCCTTAACCAACAGTGTAGACTTTACCGTGAAATGCTGACTTACAAGCCCTTAACCAACAGTGTAGACTTTACCGTGAAATGCTGACTTACAAGCCCTTAACCAACAGTGTAGACTTTACTGTGAAATGCTGACTTACAAGCCCTTAACCAACAGTGTAGACTTTACCATGAAATGCTTACTTACAAGCCCTTAACCAACAGTGTAGACTTTACCGTGAAATGCTTACTTACAAGCCCTTAACCAACAGTGTAGACTTTACCATGAAATGCTGACTGACAAGCCCTTAACCAACAGTGTAGACTTTACCGTGTAATGCTGACTGACAAGCCCTAACCAACAGTGTAGACTTTACCGTGAAATGCTTACTTACAAGCCCTTAACCAACAGTGTAGACTTTACCGTGAAATGCTGACTTACAAGCCCTTAACCAACAGTGTAGACTTTACCGTGAAATGCTGACTTACAAGCCCTTAACCAACAGTGTAGACTTTACCGTGAAATGCTGACTGACAAGCCCTTAACCAACAGTGTAGACTTTACTGTGAAATGCTGACTTACAAGCCCTTAACCAACAGTGTAGACTTTACCATGAAATGCTTACTTACAAGCCCTTAACCAACAGTGTAGACTTTACCGTGAAATGCTTACTTACAAGCCCTTAACCAACAGTGTAGACTTTACCATGAAATGCTGACTGACAAGCCCTTAACCAACAGTGTAGACTTTACCGTGTAATGCTTACTTACAAGCCCTTAACCAAGAGTGTAGACTTTACCGTGAAATGCTGACTGACAAGCCCTAACCAACAGTGTAGACTTTACCGTGAAATGCTGACTTACAAGCCCTTAACCAACAGTGTAGACTTTACCGTGAAATGCTTACTTACAAGCCCTTAACCAACAGTGTAGACTTTACCGTGAAATGCTGACTTACAAGCCCTTAACCAACAGTGTAGACTTTACTGTGAAATGCTGACTGACAAGCCCTTAACCAACAGTGTAGACTTTACTGTGAAATGCTGACTTACAAGCCCTTAACCAACAGTGTAGACTTTACCGTGAAATGCTTACTTACAAGCCCTTAACCAACAGTGTAGACTTTACCATGAAATGCTGACTGACAAGCCCTTAACCAAGAGTGTAGACTTTACCGTGAAATGCTGACTTACAAGCCCTTAACCAACAGTGCAGACTTTACCGTGAAATGCTTACTTACAAGCCCTTAACCAACCGTGTAGACTTTACCATGAAATGCTTACTTACAAGCCCTTAACCAGCCGTGTAGACTTTACCATGAAATGCTTACTTACAAGCCCTTAACCAACAGTGTAGACTTTACCATGAAATGCTTACTTACAAGCCCTTAACCAACAGTGTAGACTTTACCATGAAATGCTGATTTACAAGCCCTTAACCAGCCGTGTAGACTTTACCATGAAATGCTTACTTACAAGCCCTTAACCAACAGTGTAGACTTTACCATGAAATGCTTACTTACAAGCCCTTAACCAACCGTGTAGACTTTACCATGAAATGCTTACTTACAAGCCCTTAACCAGCCGTGTAGACTTTACCATGAAATGCTTACTTACAAGCCCTTAACCAACAGTGTAGACTTTACCATGAAATGCTTACTTACAAGCCCTTAACCAACAGTGTAGACTTTACCATGAAATGCTGATTTACAAGCCCTTAACCAGCCGTGTAGACTTTACCATGAAATGCTTACTTACAAGCCCTTAACCAACAGTGTAGACTTTACCATGAAATGCTGATTTACAAGCCCTTAACCAGCCGTGTAGACTTTACCATGAAATGCTTACTTACAAGCCCTTAACCAGCCGTGTAGACTTTACCGTGAAATGCTGATTTACAAGCCCTTAACCAGCCGTGTAGACTTTACCATGAAATGCTTACTTACAAGCCCTTAACCAACAGTGTAGACTTTACCATGAAATGCTGATTTACAAGCCCTTAACCAGCCGTGTAGACTTTACCGTTTAACCAACAGTGCAGTTCCAGAAGAAGATGGTTAGACCAGTTAGATCTGTATATCTGTACTGTATACCACACACAGCCGGTCAGTAGATCTGTATATCTGTACTGTATACCACACACAGCATGTCAGTAGATCTGTATATCTGTACTGTATACCACACACAGCATGTCAGTAGATCTGTATATCTGTACTGTATACCACACACAGCATGTCAGTAGATCTGTATATCTGTACTGTATACCACACACAGCATGTCAGTAGATCTGTATATCTGTACTGTATACCACACACAGCATGTCAGTAGATCTGTATATCTGTACTGTATACCACACACAGCACGTCAGTAGATCTGTATATCTGTACTGTATACCACACACAGCCGGTCAGTAGATCTGTATATCTGTACTGTATACCACACACAGCATGTCAGTAGATCTGTATATCTGTACTGTATACCACACACAGCATGTCAGTTCGATCGGTTTCTGGCAGTGCCGTCTGTACATAGAAGATGGAAAAGACTCAGTGGGCCCAATTTACAGTCTGTGTGTCTCTCCTCCTCTACCAGCGCCACATCCTAGCAGCCATATAACTAGGCTGAAGCTATAAACATCAGGAGTAGATCCATCGGACTGGCCGTGTTGTTTTCGTAGAAAACAGGGTGAAAACCCTCTCCAGAGCAGCTGGCTATCCGTCACCGCTTCTCCCTTCCGTCGATAGGATTTGAGCGAAGAGGCGTGTCATTTACGGTAGTAGCTATATATCAGAGGTCTGCCATTCAGCTTCCACGACATCCAAACACAGCGTGAAGGGCTCTGCCGCTGAAGGAAGGGGGCTGTGTGAGTGTGAGGGTTTGTGTGTGTGTGTGTGTGTGTGTGTGTGTGTGTGTGTGTGTGTGTGTGTGTGTGTGTGTGTGTGTGTGTGTGTGTGTGTGTGTGTGTGTGTGTGTGTGTGTGTGTGTGTGTGTGTGGGGCGGGAGGGGTATAAAGAGGTGTGGATTTTTAATGAGGGTCGGATACGGACAGAGAGAGGGAGGGGAGGCAAAACTGTCAAAAAACCCTGTGAGAGACACACAAACGCACACACACACAAATCAAATTCAAATAAAATCTTATTGGTCACATACACATGGTTAGCAGATGTTAATGTGAGTGGAGCAAAACGCTTGTGCCTTGAGTTCCGACTCGAATATCTAACAAGTAATCTAACAATATCACAACGACTTCCTTATACACACAAATGTAAAGGGATGAATAAGAATATGTACATATAAATATATGGATGAGCGATGGCCGTGCGGCATAGGCAAGATGCAGTAGATGTTATAGAATACAGTATATGCATATGATACGAGTAATGTAGGACATTTAGACATTTTTAAAGTTGAGTTATTTAAAGTGACTAGTGATACCTTTATTAAATAAATGTATTACATTTATTAAAGTGGTCAGAGATTTGAGTCTGTATGTTGGCAGCAGCCTCTCTATGTTAGTGATGGCCGTTTAACAGTCTGATGGCCTTGAGATAGAAGCTATTTTTCAGTCTCTCGGTCCCAGCTTTAATGCACCTGCACTGACCTCGCTTTCTGGATGATAGCGGGGTGAACAGGTAGTGGCCCGGTGGTTGTTGTCCTTGATGATCTTTTTGGCCTTCCTGTGACATCGGGTGGTGTAGGTGTCCTGAAGGGCAGGTTTTGCCCCCGGTGATGCGTTGTGCAGACCGCACTACCCTCTGGAGAGCCTTGCGGTTGTGGGCAGTGCAGTTGCCGTACCAGGCAGAGACACAGCCCGACAGGATGCTCTCGATTGTGCATCGGTAAAAGTTTGTGAGTGTTTTAGGTGATAAGCCAAATTTCTTCAGCCTCCTGAGGTTGAAGAGGCGCTGTTGTGTGGGTGGACCATTTCAGTTTGTCCGTCATGTGTATGCCAAGGAACTTAAAAATGTACACCTTCTCCACTACTGTCCCATCGATGTGGATGGGGGGATGCTCCCTCTGTTGTTATCTGAAGTCCACGATCATCGCCTTTGTTTTGTTGACCTTGAGTGTGAGGTTATTTACCTGACACCACACTCCGAGGGCCCTCACCCCCTCCCTGTAGGCCGTCTTGTCGTTGTTGGTAATCAGGCCTATCACTGCAGTGCCGTCTGCAAACTTGATGATTGAGTTGGAGGCGTGCATGGCCATGCAGTCCTGGGTGAACAGGGAGTACAGGAGAGGGCTGAGAACGCACCCTTGTGGGGCCCCAGTGTTGAGGATCAGCGGGGTGGAGATATTTTTTCCTACTCTCACCACCTGGGGGTGGCCCGTCAGAAAGTCCAGGACTCAGTTGCACAGGCCGGGGTCGAGACCCGGGGTCTCGGACTTAATGACGAGTTTTGAGGGTACTATTGTGTTAAATGCTGAGCTGTAGTCAATGAACATCATTCTTACATAGGTATTCCTCTTGTCCAGATGGAATAGGGCAGTGTGCAGTGTGATTGCGATTGCATCGTCAGTGGACCTATTGGGGCGGTAAGCAAATTGGAGTGGGTCTATATCAGGTAGGGTGGAGGTGATATGGTCCTTGACTAGTCTCTCAAAGCACTTCATGATGACAGAAGTGAGTGCTACGGGGCAATAGTCATTTAGTTCAGTTACCTTAGCTTTCTTGGGAACAGGACAATGGTGGCCATCTTGAAGCATGTGGGCAAAGCAGACTGGGATAGGGATTGATTGAATATATCCATAAACACACCAGCCAGTTGTTCTGCGCATGCTCTGAGGACGCGGCTAGGGATGCCGGCAGCCTTGCGAGGGTTAACGAGTTTAAATGTTTTACTCACGTTGGCCATGGTGAAGGAGAGCCCACAGGCTTTGGTATCTGGCCGTGTCAGTGGCACTATATTGTCCTCAAAGTGAGCAAATAAGTTGTTTAATTTGTCTGGGAGCAAGACATCGATGTTCGCGACGGGGCTGGTTTTCTTTTTGTAATCCGTGAATGACTGTAGACACTGCCACAAGTCTCGTTTTTGAGCCATTGAATTGCGACTATACTTTGTCTCTATACTGACACTTTGTTTGTTTGATTGCCTTTCGGAGGGTAGCTACACTGTTTGTATTCGGGTAATGTTTCCAGTCACCTTGCCATGATTAAAAGCAGCGGTTCGCGCTTTCAGTTTTGGGAACATCACTGATGCACTTGCTAATAAACTCGCTCACCAAGTCAGCGTATACGTCAATGTTATTGTCTGAGGCTACCTGGAACACATCCCAGTCCACGTGATCGAAGCAATCTTGAAGCGTGGAATCCGATTGGTCAGACCAGCGTTGGATAGACCTGAGCGTGGTGTTTCCTGTTTTAGTTTCTGTCTATAGCCTGGGAGCATGCTGAATTTCGGAAGCCTTGTTCTCAGATTAGCTGTGTTAAAATCCCCAGCAACAATAAATGCAGCCTCAGGACATATGGTTTCCAGTTTACATAGAGTCCAGTGAAGTTTTTTCTGGGCCGTCGAGGTATCTGCTTTGGGGGGATATACACGGCTGTGACTATTAATCGAAAAGAATTCTCCTGGGAGATAATGCGGTCGGCATTTGATTGTAAGGAATTCTAGGTCAGGTGAACAAAAGGACTTGAGTTCCTGTATGTTGTGTTATGATTAAACCATTAAACCATGAGTCGTTAATCATAATACATACATACCCCCCTTACCAGAGAGATGTTTGTTTCTGTCAGCGCAATGTGTGAAGAAACCGGGTGGCTGTACCAACTCTGACAGCATATCCCAAGTGAGCCATGTTTCCGTGAAACAGAGAATGTTACAATCACTGATGTCTCTCTGGAAGGCAACTCGTGCCCTAATTTCGTCCACCTTGTCTAGAGATTGGACATTGGCGAGTAATATGCTCCCAAGTGGTGGATGGTGTGCTCGCCTCTTAAGTCTGACCAGTAGGCCGCTCCGACTGCCTCTCCTGCGGCGACCGCGCTGTTTTGGGTCGGCCTCTGGGATTAGATCCCATGTCCAGGGTGGAGATCCGAACAAAGGATCCGCTTCGGGAAAGTCATATTCCTGGTCGTAATGTTGGTAAGTCACTTTTATATCCAATAGTTATTCCCGGCTGTATTAAATAACACTTGAGATTTTCTGGACTAACAATGTAAAAGATACATAAAATATACATAAAATAACAAATTACTGCATAGTTTCCTAAGGACCTGAAGCGAGGCGACCATCTCTGTCGGCACCATCCTGGCAAGGTTGTGGAGGATATGTGATGGAATGAGTGCATAAGAAGAAAAGAAGGGGAGGAAGAGGAAGAGAAGGGGTGATGGCGGGATTAACCGAAGAGGAATTAGGCTTTTAGGTGATGGCGGGGTTAACCAAAGAGGAATTAGGCTTTTAGGTGATGGCGGGGTTAACCGAAGAGGAATTGGGCTTTTAGGTGATGGCGGGGTTAGCCGAAGAGGAATTGGGCTTTTAGGTGATGGCGGGGTTAGCTGAAGAGGAATTGGGCTTTTAGGTGATGGCGGGGTTAGCTGAAGAGGAATTGGGCTTTTAGGTGATGGCGGGGTTAGCTGAAGAGGAATTGGGCTTTTAGGTGATGGCGGGGTTAACCAAATAGCAATTGGGCTTTTAATTGGGCTGGGTTAAACAGATGAAGAAAATTATGTGGGGAAAAGAGGGGGTGGGGACAACAGTGTGTGTGTGTGTGTGTGTGTGTGTGTGTGTGTGTGTGTGTGTGTGTGTGTGTGTGTGTGTGTGTGTGTGTGTGTGTGTGTGTGTGTGTGTGTGTGTGTGTGTGTGTGTGTGTGTGTGTGTGTGTGTGTGTGGTGTTCTGGATCAGTATACCATGAGATGCTGTGTGTGTCTTAGCTTCCCCTCCACTCCATTTCTGTAATTGATCCGTTTTTTAAAGATAAAAAAATATTTAAAAAATTGGCCTCATCCAAATGCTATTTCTAAAGCCCGGAGAGAGGCGGAAGAGGAGGAAGAAGAAGAGACCGTTGAGTGTCAGGATTGCTGCAAAGAGCTGAGGCGATGGGGAGGAGAACGACGGAGAGGAGAGGAGTGACAGCAACACAAATATGAAAAGTGTAGGAGAAAGAGGGGATTGCTCAGAGCGCTAAAGGGGAGGAGGTGGAGAGGGATGGGGCGGGCGGGCGTAGGAATGGAGGGTGGGGTAGAAATAGAGAGAGCGAGAGAGGACAGGGAACATACATTGTAACAAAGACAAGTGGGTATAACACAATGGCATCCGGTGGGAGACTTGATAGACAGGGAGCAAATAAAGTATCAGCTACAGGAGGCCAGACAACGAACAGAGAGATCAGGAGAGAGAGAGACTAGCACGAAGAATACAGAGATCAGAGAGAAACATTGGAGGGAAAGGAGGGAGCGATGAAGGGGGTGAAGGGCTGAGTGGTGGAGGCAGACAGGAAGAGAGGGGAGAGAATAGTACACTTGTTTTTGAAGCTGCTACGAAGCCATTGACATCGGATGGTCTTTGTTGGAAGGGGGCAGGGTTTCGTGCTTTCTCTCTCTTTCCACTCTTTGTCTTTACCACCATTCCCCAGTAAGCCTTCGTTCTGTCTTGAAGTTGCCTAAGCTAGGCTGAAACTCAGAGTGGCCTGTCACTGAAAGATCACCATCTAGGCTGCTGATCACCCCAGAAAACAAGTCAGAATTACTACTAGGCTGAGTAGTATTGTCCTGTTTCTGTTACTGCTTTTTTTTTGTCTAAACCCAGTGCTGAATAGTGCATGTCATTTTCATCTGTTCTGTTGGAGCAGACAGACTACAAATCAGAGGCAGGAAGACTTCCCATGATCCCTACTGTTACCACTAGATAACAACAACACACAGAAGTGTGTACTCATTCTCCAAAGATTTTCTGTTAACATACAATATAATTTTCACTGTTTTCACTCACGCACACACACACCCTCAGTGCTGGTCTCTTCTCTGCTGTGTCTCCCAGGGCTGTTCTCCCATCAGCAGTCATGTAGTGTGTGTGTGTGTGTGTATCTCCCAAGCAGGCACGCAGGGTCTACTCTGATTTCCCAGCAGTCAGTTGGTTCAAGGATCAGCCCACCACTGACAAGCCAGCACAGGGTGTGTGTATGCCTGTGTGTGTGTGCGTGCATGTGTGTGTGTCTGTGCTAGCTTGCCTGTGTGTGTGTGTGTGTGTGTGTGTGTGTGTGTGTGTGTGTGTGTGTGTGTGTGTGTGTGTGTGTGTGTGTGTGTGTGTGTGTGTGTGTGTGCGTGTGTGTGTGTGTGCATGTGTATGTGTGTGTGTGTGTGTGTGTGTGTGTGTGTGTGTGTGTGTGTGTTTGCGTGTGTATGCGCGTGTGTGTGTGCATGTGTATGTGTGTGTGTGTCTGCACTAGCGTGCCTGTGTGCACACCCACACCGTCCCTAATCGCCAGTCATTCAAACACACACATTTGCCTCAAACAAAGATTCCCATGAAGTTCTCCTTAGGGTTTTATCTAACATTTCTTTTGTATTAAATATTCTTGGAATGTTCTCCTAACATTCACTATAATCCTGTGCACAACATCTGCAACAACCACCACAGAACATTCCCCAAACGTTCTCATTAGGGTTCCAGGTAATGTAATAAATAACACAATGTAGCAGAAATGTTTTCCCAGCAAACCAAAAAGCCACGGATGTAGGATGAGGACAACACCTGCTCCACTACCTCTATCGGCTGAGCCCAATCTGTCAGAGTCGTTGTCAGTCCATGAAGAGGCCAGCATGTTAGCATGTCAGCCCATGAGGAGGTTAGCATAGTTACTGCTTCGACTTCCACAGCCCAGTTAGCTCACCATCGCCCAGCCCCAACCTCATCACGGTGAGCATGTCTTCACGAGTCAGAATCCACCTCAGGATTTGCCTGCAGTTGACGAACCACCCACACAACTAAAAATGTGAGTGTTCCCCACTCCAGTGATCAATGGAAAATACAGGTGTTTCTCATGGAAGTGGTATGGATAGTTTTATTGGCTGGGATACAGTTCGATCAAGGGAAGCTCTTTTCTGTAAAATGTGTAGACATTTCCCCAAGGCCACTATGGAAAGCTCATTTGTTCGAGGCTTGGAAGCACATTGGCGAGGCATGCTTCATACCCAACTCGTTTGCACTGAATAAATGTTAAGGCTTCAGTGCAAGCAATCGAAATCAAAGTCGGGGTAATGTTTTAAATCAACTTAACCCCGAGTCCATGGACTATTCATTTGTAGAGAGGAATCGTGATCACGTCAGTAGTTCAGAACATTGTTATGCATAACACTACGTGGACATAGGGAGATGGAATGAATTTTGCAATATCGAAATATGATTTTAACAAATATAAATCGCCGAGAGCAGCTGCCCAAATACGCTAGACTCACGAGTCCAGAATGAACCGTGTTTATTCAGCAACTGCGTCAGAAAATGGGGGTCAGGAAAGAATTCTCATCCGGTATTGAAGTTTTTGACAGCTGCAGCCCTGACATTTTCCCTAACATCAATAGACTACTAAGGGCCATTATCACCCTATGACTTCATGTATTGTTGTGAGACTATTCTCCACCACAGGCCGTATCAAAACATCCATCAGATCTTGCATGCCGACTGCAAGTCTCAACAATGTAGCCCCGTTGTCCTTTGAAGTGAAACCCTTCAGACTATGATATAGCCACATCTCCATCTTCAACACCAAGCCAATAGGCGTCTACGCCGTGTGCTGTAAAACGTGAAACACACAAGAAACGTAAGCCTGAATACTGTTTCATTACGATTTAGCCTAATGTTTTCATGCCTGCCTTGGTAGGTCAGGCCTATGTGTGTGAGGTTCAAAGTCAGCTACTGTATTCATATCCACTGTGATATTAGGCTATGTATGATGATTTCATGTTCTCATGCCATGTTTATGTTTGCTGATTCAAGTGAGCTATTGTATTCATACCCGCCGTGGTATTATGTATAGTGATTTCATGCCTGAATGCCTGGAGTAGCGTTCGCTTATTCAAAGTGAGCTATTCATTCCATACCCGCTGTACTGTTCAAGATTTTTTCATATGGCAAAAAGTGTACACTTTTGGGCTTAATGAAAAAAACGTTCAGGCCTTTCTGTTATTCCTTGCTTCTTTATGCAATAGTGCAATATACTTTTTGCGCACATTGCAATCCTTTGCGGAGCTGGTGTCCGGCGGATGCGCTGACCATGGTCCTGAATACAACCGTTGTGCCTGTATGGTGGATGGCTCCTTCGAGTGGAGGTGGTCGATCTGATTTGATAATATGTTGGTTATTTCATGAGGTTGGACAGACGGACTGAACACTTCATCCATTATTTTGTGACAGTATAGTTTTTCCAATTACATCACAACACTTGTCTGCTGTTGTAGAATCTCCCTCTCGCTTTGTAGGTGATAGACATGTCGTGTATGTCATTGTTTGTTTACTGTCAGAGTAGGACTTGGACAGTCGGCCTGTTTTGTCAGCGGTGTTGTAAGTGGTTGTGTAGTTGCGTATCCTATACCCACTTTTTTTTTCAGTGGGCATTGCACAACTCACATTTTAATAACCACTAATGCATATCAAATTGTTTAGTGGAGGTATACGCCCTATCAAGTGTCTAGTGCAATAGAGAAATCATGCACGAAGTAGCCTACACAAACACAAATCACATGAAATATTTGGCAATATGGGTTTGAAAAGTGCGAATGTGAAACCACAGCATAGGCCTATATTATTAAGCACCACGGCCAGGTAATGCGGCTTGGCCATGAGCCCGCCAAAGTCGGATCAAAGATTTAAGCACCAGACAGCTCCGCACTCCGCTCTGTTCTCAGAATCCGGATATTAGCATTCACAACGAAAATGTTGCATTTATTCCCATGTTTCATGAGTTATACAGTTGACCGTCTTTATTTTGCTTCTCGGTAGAAGAGTTTAAGGGACAGTCTATGGGGTTTAGACCAGGGCCTCGACTCGATCCGGTAATTTATTCAAGAATAGTAATATTAGGGTAGAAATATGTGGCAACCATGGTGTATGGAATTAGATGTAGCCTCGGACTTGTTTTGTTACCCATAAATCTAGCAAAACGCACATTACAGAAATGAATCAGCAGCGACTAGCATCCAAGCCTTCAGCCGCTGTGAAGTGTAGGAACTCCTCGAGTAACCGATTGGCATGTAACACACCACCACATAAACCTGCTATGCGTCTTACCTCTACGCTAATCTGGTCTAATGTAGCAGCCGTTAATGTCTAGGCTTATTCTTTACATTGAACTGAAATATACACGCAACAGGCAACACTTTCAAAGATTTTACTGAGTTACGGTTCGTATAAGGAAATCAAGTCAATTTAAATGAATGAATTAGGCCTTAAACTATGGATTTCACGTGACTGGTTTATACAGTTATGCATATGTTGGTCACAGACACTTTAAAAGAAAATAGGGGTGTGGATTAGAAAACCAGTCAGTATCTGGTGTGACCACCATTATTCTCACGCAGCGCGACACATCTCCTTCACATACAGTTGATCAGGCTGTTGATTGTGGCCTGGGGAATGTTGTCCCACACCTCTTCAATGGCTGTGCGAAGTTTCTGGACATTGGCGGGAACTGGAACACGCTGTCGTATATGTCGTTTCAGAGCATCCCAAATATGCTCAATGGGTGACATGCGTGGTGAAGATGCAGGCCATGGAAGAACTGGGACATTCTCAGCTTCAAGGAATTGTGTACAGATCCTTGCGACATCGGGCCGTGCATTATCATGCTGAAACATGAGGTGATGACGATGGATGAATGGCACGACAATGCGCTTCAAGATCTCGTCACGGTATCTCAGTGCATTCAAATTGCCTATCGATAAAATGCAATTGTCGATAAAAATGCAATTGTGCTTGTTGTCTGTAGCTTATGCCTGTCCTACCATAACCCCACCGGCCACCGCCACCATGGGGCACGCTGTTCACAACGTTGATGAGCAAATCGCTCAGCAACACGACATCATCACGCTGTCTGCCATCAGCCTCATGCAGTTGAAACCGGGAGTCTTCAGTGAAGAGCACGCTTCTCCAGCGTGCCAGTGGCCATCGAAGGTGAGCATTTGCCCTACAAACTGCAGTCAGGTTAACACCCTGGTGAGGATGACAAGTAAGCAGATGAGCTTCCCTGACATGGTTTCTGACAGTTGTCAGGGTGGCATTGTGTTGTGTGACAAAAATGCACATTTTAGAGTGGCCTTTTATTGTCCCCAGCACAAGGTGCACCTATGCAACGATCATGCTGTTTAATCAGCTTCTTGATATGCCACACCTGTCAGGTGGATGGGTTATCTTGGCAAAGGAGAAATGCTCACTATCAAGTTTGTGCACAACATTTAAGAGAAATATTTTTTTTGTGCATATGAAAAATGTCTGGGATCTTTTATTTCAGCCGATGAAACATGGGACCAACACTTTACATGTTGCATTTATATTTGTGTTCAGTATAATTCTGCATGTCATCTGGTTGTATTTTGCATTGCCATAATTGTAGGTCATTCAAAGTAGCCTACATCTGTTTCTCATCATTTGTCACACAGAGCACCTTTCATTCGCCAGGCAGGTCATTTGGGAAAATGTCCCTTGCACCACGACTGCACCATTAATGTTTGGATATTTCTTCTGAAATACGACGTCCCAGTCAATTTTACTCAGGCCCAGCCACACAGCAATGTCTGCCTATGCCTCTGCCATAACTTAATGAAATGATCTGATAACCTTCAAAGAACATAGACCAGGTATTCTGTCAACATTCTTACAACATTATAAAGTCAAATACAAATATTCATTTCCACAAAGTTTGCTGCTTCAGTGTCTTTAGATATTTTTGTCAGATGTTAGTTACAATGGAATACCGAAGTATAATTACAAGCATTTCAAAAGTGTCAAAGGCTTTTATTGACAATTACATTAAGTTGATGCAAAGAGTCAATATTTGCAGTGTTGACCCTTCTTTTTCAAGACCTCTGCAATCCGCCCTGGTATGCCGTCAATTAACTTCTGGGCCACATCCTGATTGATGGCAGCCCATTATTGCATAATCAATGCTTGGAGTTTGTCAGAATTTGTGGGTTTTTGTTTGTCCATCCGCCTCTTGAGGATTGACCACAAGTTCTCAATGGGATTAATTTCTGGGAAGTATCCTGGCCATGGACCCAAAATATCGATGTTTTGTTCTCCGAGCCACTTAGTTATCACTTTTGCCTTATGGCAAGGTGCTCATCGTGCTGGAAAAGGCATTGTTCGTCACCAAACTGTTCCTGGATGGTTGGGAGAAGTTGCTCTCGGAGGATGTATTGGTACCATTCTTTATTCATGGCTGTGTTCTTAGGCAACATTGTGAGTGAGCCCACTCCCTTGGCTGAGAAGCAACCCCACACATGAATGGTCTCAGGATGCTTTACTGTTGGCATGACACAAGACTGATGGTAGCGCTCACCTTGTCTTCTCCGGACAAGCTTTTTTCCGGATGCTCCAAACAATCGGAAAGGGGATTCATCAGAGAAATTGACTTTACCCCAGTCCTCAGCAGTCGAATCCCTGTACCTTTTGCAGAATATCAGTCTGTGCCTGATGTTTGTCCTGGAGAGAAGTGGCTTCTTTGCTGCCCTTCTTGACACCAGGCCATCCTCCAAAAGTCTTCACCTCACTGTGCGTGCAGATGCACTCACACCTGCCTGCTGCCATTCCTGAGCAAGCTCTGTACTGGTGGTGCCCCGAACCCTCAGCTGAATCAACTTTAGAAGATGGTCCTGGCGCTTGCTGGACTTTCATTGGCGCCCTGAAGCCTTCTTCACAACAATTGAACCGCTCTCCTTGAAGATATTGATGATCCGATAAATGGTTGATTTAGGTGCATTTTTACTGGCAGCAATATCCTTGCCTGTGAAGCCCTTTTTGTGCAAAGCAATGATGATGGCATGTGTTTCCTTGCAGGTAACCATGATTGACAGAGGAAGAACATTGATTCCAAGCACCACCCTCCTTTTGAAGCTTCTAGTCTGTTATTCTAACTCAATCAGCATGACAGAGTGATCTCCAGCCTTGTCCTTGTCAACACTCACACCTGTGTTAATGAGAGAATCACTGCCATGACGTCAGGTGGTCCTTTTGTGGCAGGGCTGAAATGCAGTGGAAATGTTTTTGGGTATTCAGTTCATTTGCATGGCAAAGAGGTACTTTGCAATTAATTGCAATTCATCTGATCACTCTTCACAACATTCTGGAGTATATGCAAATTGCCATCATACAAACTGAGGCAGCAGACTTTGTGAAAATTAATATTCGTGTCATTCTTAAAACCTTTGGCCACGACTGTAGTTACAGTGATTTCGGAAGGTATTCAGATCCCTTCCCATTTTCCATATTTTGTTACTTTACAGCCTTATTCTAAAACGTATTACATTTAAAAAAAATCCTCATCAATGTACACACAATACCCCATAATGACAAAGCAAAAATAGTTTTCAGAAAGTCTATTATTATTATTTTAATACCTTATTTACATAAGTATTCAGACCCTTTTCCATGAGACTTGAAATTGAGCTCAGGTGCAACCTGTTTCCATTGACCATACTTGAGATGTTACTACAACTTGATTGGAGGCCACCTGTGATAAATTCAATTGATTGGACATCATTTGGAAAGGCACACCTGTCTATATCAGGTCCCACAGTTGACAGTGCATGTCAGAACAAAAACCAAGCCATGAGGTTGAAGGAATTGTCCGTAGAGCTCCGAGACAGGATTGGGTCGAGGCACAGATCTGGGGAAGGGTAACAAAATATTTTTGCCACATTGAAGGTCCCGAAGAACACAGTTGCCTCCATCATTCTTAAATAGAAGAAGTTTGGAACCACCAAGACTCATCTTAGAGCTGGCCTCCTAGCCAAACTGAGCAATCGGGGGAGAAGAGCCTTGGTTACACAGGTGACCAAAAACCAGATGATCAAAATCAAATCAAAATCAAATCAAATGTATTTATATAGCCCTTCGTACATCAGCTGATATCTCAAAGTGCTGTACAGAAACCCAGCCTAAAACCCCAAACAGCAAGCAATGCAGGTGTAGAAGATCACTCTGACAGAGCTCCAGAGTTTCTATGTGGAGATGTGAGAACCTTCCAGAAGGACAACTATCTCTGCAGCACTTCACCAATCAGGCCTTTATGGTAGAGTGGCCAGACAGAGGCCACTCCTAAGTAAAAGGCACATGACAGCCCACTTGTAGTTTGCCAAAATGCACCTAAAGGACTCTCAGACCATGAGAAACAAGATTATCTTGTCTGATGAAACCAAGATTGAACTCTTTGGCCTGAACGCCTAGTGTGAAGTTTGGAGTAAACCTGGCACCATCCCTACGGTGAAGCATGGTGGTGGCAGCATCCTGATGTGGGGATGTTTTTCAGCGGCAGGGACTGGGAGACTTGTCAGAATCGAGTCAAAGATTCTTGATGAAAACCTGCTCCAGACCACTCAGGACCTCAGACTGGGGTGAAGGTTCACCTTCCAACAGGACAATGACCCTAAGCACACAGCCAAGACAATGCAGGAGTGGCTTCAGGACAAGTCTCTGAATGTCCTTGAGTGGCCCAGCCAGAGCCCGGACTTCAACCAGGTCTCTCTGGAGAGACCTGAAAGAGACCTGAAAATAGCTGTGCAGCGACGCTCCCCATCCAACCTGACAGAGCTTGAGAGGATCTGCAGAGAAGAATGGGAGAAACTCCCCAAAATACAGGTGTGCCAAGCTTGTAGCGTCATACCCAAGAAGACTTGAGGCTGTAACCGCTGCCAAAGGTGCTTCAACAAAGTACTGAGTAAAGGCTGTGAATACTTATGTAAATGTGATGTTTACGTTTTTTTTTTTTGTAATAGATTTGCAAACATAAAAAAAAACTGTTTTTGCTTTGTCATTTTGGTGTATTGTGTGTAGATTGATGAGATAACATTTTTGGTTTAGATTAAGGCTGTAATGTAAAAAAAAAATGTTAAGGGATCTGAATCCTTTCTAAATGCACTATATGTCCTGCGCAACCTAAAACAAACATTGTATGAACGTCAGCACAACCAGACAGTTTTAGTGTTTGGGAACCTATGACTTGTCATATCCCTACAATGTTCCCACAACCTAAATAAACATTCTGGGAACCTTTAAAGACAAAATGTGTCCTGGGCACGTTCTGGTAGCATCAGGCGAATGTTTTTTCCACCCTAAAATAAAAAAATGGTAGAATCATCCACACAACTGGGCAGATTTTGTGTTTTGTGACGTCCCCAAAATGTTCTCACCAGACTGTTTCCACAACCCAATGAAACATTCTGGGAACGTTTAAAGAACAGATGAAACGTGTCCTAGGAATGTTCTTGCAACGTCAGGTGAATGTTTTATACAAACATTCTATGATCGTCAGCACGACTGGACAGTTTGTGTGTTATGAGAACATTTTCCGCTACCTAAGGAGTGTTCTGGGAACTTTCCCAGAGCACATTTTTATTTTGCTGGATGAAACCCTACCTTCCACTAAGGGGTTAATCTCTAGGTGAACGGAGTGGAACGGTTATCCGCCATGTTGGTTTAGGACTGAGGCAGAAAACAGTGGGAATTGAACAAATGTCTGTTCGAAATGATTACTGAATTAGTACCCGTTTCTGGGATTGGTTCCACTATACCAAATCCCACTCTAAATCTCTGCCCCCATCATCCTTTCCCCGCCTAGCTACCAGTTTTTTTCTATAGGCTTCCACTTTCTATCAACCTCAACAGGGAGGGCCATTGGTCCTGTAGAGCTGCAGTGAGTGCAGGGTTTTGTTCCAGCCCAGCTCTAACAAACTCCTTAACCTACACAGTATCCTAAATCTCTAATACAGTACCTTCGAGTCATCCAAATGACATCTACTCATATCGCCCTACTGTCTGTCACTACAAACCAACACTTATAGTGCGTACTGGGGCTCATCAACATTCATCCCAACCGCCAACTTTAGATAGGTCACACAGACTCTCTATAACGTTACAGTAACGTTAGATAGGCCACACAGAGTCTCTCTACAACGTTACAGTAACGTTCGGCTGAGGAGCCAGGCCTGCTGGTCTTCTCTAGTTACTGCACAGTGAAGTTCAGGCATGTCTCCAGTCTCACAGCTCACGACTCATCCCGTTCTCCTTTCTCTACTCGTCCTTTACTCTTTCTCCTCTTGTCTCTTCCTCTTCTCTTCCCCTCTCCTTCTTCCCTTCTCCCCTCCTCCGTTCCTATTCTCCTCTCTCCTCCCATCTTGTCCTTCCACGTATCCACACCTCCCGTTCTATTCTAGTCTGGTCCTCTCATATTACATTGACATTCTAGTCATCCAGCAGACGCTTTTATCCAGAGCGACACACAGTTAGTGCATTCATGTTGAGAGAGCTAGGTGAAACAGCCACGCCACAATCATAGTGGGGGACTGAGATCTTATTTCAGACACTCTTTGAAGAGGTAGGGTTTAACATAACAACTCTAGTGTTCCGTCCTGGGTTTGCCCGTCCACTTATGTCTTACACAGAAACAGACATCTCCACTGTACACGGAGTGACTAACCCACTAAGAGACCCACAATGGAGGAAGTGGAGTACAGTGTGACTTCTTCCAGGGTTTAGTTAGTAATTAGAGGGAAAATACCCAGACAGCCAAGACATCAGTATGTTTTGTGTTGTTTCAAAAGACTGACAATAGACTTGTGATGTGATGTCTGGGAATGAGAGATAGGATGTGTGTGTGTGCACGCCTGCGCGCACATGTCTGCGTGTGCATGGGTGTGTGTGTGTGTGTGCACCTGTGTCCCTGCCTGTGGGCGCGTGTGCATGGGTGTGTGTGTGTGCCTGTGTGCGTGCGTGGCTGTGCGCGCGCGCGCGTGTGTATCCCCGTGAGAGGAGACGGAGAACAAAGATGAGATTCTGAGACATCAGCAGAGATCCTGTGGCCCAGAGGCAAAGCTGCTGTTACAGGAGCCAAGGCCTGTGTACTGCAGGAGCACACAACATCAGAGAGAGAGAGATGGGAAAGAGAGATAGAGAAAGAGAGAGCGGGGTGGGAGAACGAGAGGGGCTAAAAGGAGAGAGAGAGACGGAGAGAACGGTGGAGAGAGAGAGAAGGGGGGAGGAGAGGGGGAGGGAGAGAGGGAGACGAGGAGAAAGAGAGAGAGAGAGAGAGAGAGAGAGAGAGAGAGAGAGAGAGAGAGAGAGAGAGAGAGAGAGAGAGAGAGAGAGAGAGAGAGAGAGAGAGAGAGAGAGAGAGAGAGGAGAGAGAGAGAGAGAGGAGGTTGTTCCCACAACCCAGTGAAACATTCGGGGAACTTTTAAAGACCGTGAGGGAAAAAGCAAAGAGAGCAAGTTAGACAGAGAGAGAGAGCGGGAGATGAGAGGGCTGGAGAAAACTCTGAGAGAGGGAGAGAGAGAGAGAGAGGGAGATGAGAGGGCTGGAGAAAACTCTGAGAGAGGGAGAGGGGAAGAAAGGAGGTGGAAGTGAAGGGGACGAGAGAAAGGAAAGAGTACCAAAAACAAGAAGGAGAATGGAAAATAAAGAGCCACTCAAAAAAAGGAAAGATGAAACAAATTAGAGGTGGAGATGGAAAGAAAGAAAACGAATGGAGGGAGAGTTGAGTGCACACACACCACCACAACAGATCTACCTCTCCATTTTCCTCCACCATCAACATGGCACCACCATTAAGAATGCACTCTGGCGAGCTCATCTTAAAGCTACTACAATACCTAGCGTCTCTGTCTATATACAACTTGTTTCATCTTCTCTCCATTGGGAGAGAACTCACTATAGCACCCATAAGTATTTGGAGCCTAATGTATCAAAAGTGCGATATAAATGCAGTTATTAATATGTTCATTACAACTATTACACACAGGGTTCTCATTAACACAGAGTCCATTGTAGCCTCAATTCCCATAGTCATTATAATGTGATGTAGAAAGTATAATATATCGGATATGACGTTGTCTACTCTTTCCAAAGCAGATATCCGCTATAGTCTGAATGTAGGTTCGGTAACATGTTTATTTGTGCTGGTTACACTCTTGGCATGTAAGGTCGAAGACACCCCTTTCCATGGACATGCTATTGTTCTGCTTTACTGTAAATAGAGTTGTTTGTCAGGGTTTGTATTGTGCTGTATTATAGGTACAGTGGGGTTCCGAAATTATTGACACCCTTGATAACGACGAGCAAATACTGAGCTATATTGTATGTTAAAAAAAATGGGGAAATTATATTATTTTATACTAGTACAATTGCTCAGAGAAAAATATTTTTTAAATACATATCTCAAAAAGTTAGGGGTCAAAAGGATTGACCCCCCTAAATATTCTTATAAAATAGTCAAAAGCGTAGTATTCAGTCCCATATTCCTAGCACCGCCATGACTACATCAAGATTGTGACTCTACATGTATCCTCACTGCATCCCACTGCTGGCTTGCCACCAAAGCTAAGCACGGTTTGTCCTGGTTGGTCCCTGGATAGGACACCAAATGCTACTGGAAGTGGTGTTGGAGGGCCAGTAGGAGGCAGTATTTCCTCTGGTCTAAAAAAAAAGATGCCAATGCCCCAGGGCAGTGATAGGGGACATTGCCCTGTATAAGGTGCCGTCTTTCGGAATAGATGTTAAATGGGTGTCCTGACTCTCTGTGGTCACTGAAGATCCCATGGCACTTATGTTAAGAGTCGGGGTGTTAACCCCGGTGTCCTGACTCTCTGTGGTCACTGAAGATCCCATGGCACTTATGTTAAGAGTCGGGGTGTTAACCCTGGTGTCCTGACTCTCTGTGGTCACTAAAGATCCCATGGCACTTATGTTAAGAGTCGGGGTGTTAACCCTGGTGTCCTGACTCTCTGTGGTCACTAAAGATCCCATGGCACTTATGTTAAGAGTCGGGGTGTTAACCCTGGTGTCCTGACTCTCTGTGGTCACTAAAGATCCCATGGCACTTATGTTAAGAGTCGGGGTGTTAACCCTGGTGTCCTGACTCTCTGTGGTCACTAAAGATCCCATGGCACTTATGTTAAGAGTCGGGGTGTTAACCCTGGTGTCCTGACTCTCTGTGGTCACTAAAGATCCCATGGCACTTATATTAAGAGTAGGGGTGTTAACCTCGGTGTCCTGACTCTCTGTGGTCACTGAAGATCCCATGGCACTTATGTTAAGAGTCGGGGTGTTAACCCTGGTGTCCTGACTCTCTGTGGTCACTAAAGATCCCATGGCACTTATGTTAAGAGTCGGCGTGTTAACCCTGGTGTCCTGACTCTCTGTGGTCACTAAAGATCCCATGGTACTTATGTTAAGAGTCGGGGTGTTAACCCCGGTATCCTGACTCTCTGTGGTCACTAAAGATCCCATGGTACTTATGTTAAGAGTCGGGGTGTTAACCCCGGTATCCTTGCTGAATTCCCAAAGCCCTGATACCATCCTCGCCACTTAATCATCCCCAATTTACAATTGGCTCATTCATCCCCTCTACTCTCCCCTGTAACTATTCCCCAGGTCGTTGCTGTAAATGAGAATGTGTTCTCAGTCAACTTACCTTGTAAAATAAGGGTTAAAAAAATACATAAAAGATTGTGACTCTACAAACTTGTTGGATGCGTTTGCTGTTTGTTATGGTTTTGTTTCAGATTATTTTGTGCCCAATAGAAATGAATGGTAAATAATGTATTGTGTCATTTTGGAGTCACTTTTATTGTAAATAAGAATAGAATATGTAGCATCCACATGAATGTAGAAGTGTTTAGAAACATATTCTATTCTTATTTTCAATAAAAATGACACAATACATTATTTACCATCCTTTCTATTGGGCACAAATCATCTGAAACACAACCAAAATGAACTGCAAATGCATCCAATAAGTTTGTAAACTTACAAGCATGATGTAATCATTGAGTGCTAGTAATATGGGACCAAATACTAAACCTTTGACTATTTTATTTATAAAAATCTTTAGGAGTGTCAATCATTTTGACCCTTACGTTTTGAGGAAAGAAAATGTTCATTGATAAACAGAATCCCGTTCTTTGAGCAATTGGATTAGTATAAAATATCAATTCAACTAAAAATGTGCATACAATATAGCTCAGTATTTGAGTGATTTATTATATACAGTCATTATTGCTGTTCTCTATCTTTATCAAAGGTGTCAATCATTTCCTTTCTGTTTTACTGAGAAATCCACTATAGAATCCACTGATTCTAAACATTTTTCAAAATGTCTGATCAAATTTGGATAGTTTCTTGGTAAAATATTGAAGCATTTCTTGGTAAAACTTCAATGAGATGTTTCTAAGTTTTGTCCTTGGATCAACGAATAGACAGGTATTTCATAACACACTGAGAGGGTTTGAGTATATTCCAGTGAGTGCGTGGGACGTTGTCTCTGTTTGTGTGTGTTGTGTTTAAGTTAGGGGCTCAGGTGGGCCTCAGTCCTTTCTGATCAAAGCTGACAAAGTGGTGTGAGAGAGGAGGACGGAATGATGCGCGTCGCATGTGCACGCATGCACGCACGCACACACACACACACACACACACACACACACACACACACACACACACACACACACACACACACACACACACACACACACACACACACACACACACACACACACACACACACACACACACACACACACGCTTTCCGACCCCTTGACCTTTTAACATTGTGTTACAAGGTGGGATAAACTTGATTTTTTTCGGGTCAAAGATTTACACAACATTTTCTAACGTCAAAGTGGAAGAAGAAAATAACATTTGTAAAGAAGAAATAAATAATAATAATTAAACACTAACGTATCTTGATTACATAAGTATTCAACCCCCTGAGTCAATACATGTTAAAATCCTATTTGGTCTTGAATTGTATAATATTTTCACTGTATTCTTTTTAAAATTCTTCAAGCTTTGTCAAGGTTGTGGTTGATCATGGCTGGACAGCCATTTTCAAGGCTTGCCATTGATTTTCAAGCCGATTTAAGTCAAAACTGTAACTGGGCTACTCAGGAACATTCAATGTCATCTTGGTAAGCAACTACAGTGTATATTTGGCCTTGTGTTTTAGGTTATTAAACCAGGTTTTCCTCTAGGATTTTTCCTGTGCTTAGCATTATTCCATTTCTTTTTATCTAAGAAAAAAACTCCCTAGGCCTTGCTGATGACAAGCATACCCATAACATGAAGCAGCCACCACCAAACTTGAAAATATGAAGAGTGGTACTCAGTGATGTGTTGAATTTGCCCCAAATATAACACTTTGTATTCAGGACATACAGTTAATTTCTTTGGAACATTTTTTACAGTTTTACTTTAGTGCCTTGTTGCAAACAGGATGCATGTTTTGGAATATGTTTTATTCTGTACAGGCTTCCTTCTTTTCACTCTGTCATTTAGATTAGTATTGTGGAGTAACTACAATGTTGTTGATCCATTCTCAGTTTTCTCTTATCACAGCCATTAAACTCTGTAACTGTTTACGTCCACATTGGCCTCATAGTGAAATCTCTGAGCAGTTTCCTTCCTCTCCGGCGACTTAGAAAGGACACCTGTGTCTTTGTAGTGACTGGGTGTATTGATACACCATCCAAAGTGTAATTTATAACTCCACCATGCTCAAAGGGATTTTCAATTTCGGCTTTTTTATTTTTACCCATAGCTGCTCATCTTTAAGAGGCATTGTAAAACCTACCTGGTCTTTGTGGTTGAATCTGTGTTTTAAATTCACTGCTTGACTGAGGGACCTTACAGAGAATTGTATCTGCGGGGTACAGAGATGAGGTAGTCATTCAAAAATCACGTTAAACCCTGTTATTGCACACGGAATGAGTCCATGCAACTTATTACGTGACATGTTAAGCACATTTTTTTGCACCTGAACATATTTAGGTCATAACAACAGGGTTGAATACTTATTGACAACGTTCCCTCATAAAAGCTCCCCGGGAATATCAGCCTGCGCAGAGGAGCACAAGATTGAAATGTCTAAGTTTTCCCCTTTTACTCAACACCATCAACGTTTCCCTCTGCTGTGCGACTTGTGATCGAATCAACGCAACATTAGCCACTAACAATGCAACGTACCGAAACAAACAAACTACGCAAGAGATGTTCTTGTCGGCAGAGTGCATTGGAGTAGGATTCTGTTGTGTTGACAGGACCGACTCTACACAGACCGGTGCACAAAAACCAATCAGAGCTGCCGTATCCCCATATGCAAATAGACCATTGCCATATATGGATCTGTGCCATTCACCTGGACTGTGTTTACAGCATGAGTTTTGAGATCAAAGCAAGAGCTGCATGTACATTTGTTCATATTCTTTGCTCGTTAGTGAGTTATTAGCCCAGTTAAAGAGAACTTGTAGTCAGCAACGGAGGAGTGGTCGATTCTGACAGGAGCATGAAACATGTGCATTTCTCGCCATGTTTGAAAAGCAAGTCAGGTGAAGCCCTTCTTTTCGGTCTTAAAGGGGCTCTGTTGTATTTTGAAACCGGCTTGAATAAGTAGCCAATAGGCAGAGGGTAACATATTTAGTCTGATTCTCTGCAATAATGGTCTGGGAATAATAATGCATTTTATTTCTGTAAAGAGGTTCCTTGCGTTGTGTCACGTCTAAGTACAGCCCTTAGCCGTGGTATATTGGCCATATGCCACACCTCCTCGGGCATGATTGCTTAAATAACCTCTGTCCAAACACTTGAACCCAGGGAAAAGCATACTATTTGGGATTGGCCCCAAGGGTCCACAAAGGTGATATAGCACTGACGGGACACTTAGTCGTAACAGGAAGTCAGAGGGATATTAACAGGAAGAAGATGTTACAGTAGTACACATACTTGGGCTATGTCCCAATTATCTCTCCTCTGTCCCAAAGTGTGCACTTGTTCACTTCCCTTTACTGATTTGAAAGGAATGACTGGTATGAAGAAATATGGTGTAAACTCCCACTAGCTAATGCCTTCACCAATCCAATGCTTTAAGGTTTGTGGGAACTAGTGAACGAGTATACACTTAAGCAGAAAGAAGATGGGATGCACCCAGGGCCTTATTCAGGAAGTCCCGACATCGAACAACAATCTCTTTCGATGTATGATGATTCTGCCTCCAGTCTGACATTAATATCTGGCAAATAAAGGTATCATTTCAGCTCTACATATTACATTTCAATCTGCAACATTGTAAACAGTTAAATGCTCCTGAATGACCTCCGGGAGTGAGTTATTTATTCGTTTGTTTCCGTGTACTTGGAAGGTGACATGGGAGAAGGTCTAATACACAGGTATGGGTTAGTATTTGACATTTGGATGTTATGAGGCCTAAGTTTCTGTATTTTCTAAAGAAAGGTGTGCTATAGTAAAACGGTCCTTTCACGAAGGTAACGAAGCATCAGAAGTTGGCCCATAAACAGGCATCTAGTAGCCAGGTCAACTTTCACATAAAAAAAAGACCCAAGAAATATCAAAAGAACACCCAAGAGAAAAAGATTCCCTTTCGTACTCAAAATGAGCTGTAAGAAGAAGATAATCCATCATATTGACAGCAGCCATTTTTCTTTACGCTCAGGAAACGACTCCAAAAGGCAAGACGGTATCATCTGAACTGTGTGTTACGTGTTTGTAGCGAACAGTGTTGTTGTGTCTCTTTCTATTGAGAAAAGTCACCAGGAAGAGATCTTCATTCTGATAAACAGGGCAATACGGTCGTTCTTCCATTTCTCCCTCTCTTTCTCTATTCGACTCACCTAATAACGCTATTGTCACCTTGACCTGTGAAGCTAGGCCCATGCACAATGGTCCAACCATTAGCCACGTTTCAAGAACTATTCAGCTGTAATGACGATGGCAGAAAGTTGTTGTCTCCCTGCCTAGTCAGTCAGTCAGTCAATATGTCTGAAATATGTTTTTGTCTATAATAAATCAACTGTAGAGACGACACAATGTTGATTTCATAACTATTATATTGGCCAAGGCCTGTCATCAAACTGTTATTAAGCTAATGCTTTTTCTCACAGACTGACTGAATAGAATGTGTGTTCTTTTGTATTCTAAATGAATGTGAAGATACTAAGTCAACACAGACAGCAACACCAACACATTGTATATATATATATATGTAAATGTATATCTTATATCTCATAGCTAATCAATGGCTCTAACTACATATCCCCAAAAATACTTTAAAAACAAGAAAAAAGGAAAAACATGCAACGCAAAAATACCTTCATCTCTCGGTCTGTTCATTGTAGACTCATCGTGTTTTTTTGTGAGCGGACCTATAGGGTGCAAGAAAAAAAGGGAGGGAAAAAGAGAAAAGAGAAAATTCAAAAAGGATTACTGGCAAAAAAAAAACGCAAAGACAAAAATCAAAAAAGAAAAGAAGAGCAAAAAAGACAAATCAGCAAGAGGTCGTCATGTTTTTTTCTTTTCTCTTTTTGAAAAGAGGACCAAAAAAAAACAAAACAAAAGCGCAGCATCACAGACACATTATAAGAAAAGACAACAAAACGCTTTTGTCAAGAGAAAAGAAGGAGCCCCTATGTCTGAAGATCCAGCACTGCGTCTCACCCGGGAGAAACGGATAAATGAGTTGTCCGTGGCCGTTAACTAGTTGCTTATTGGTTGTGCTGCCCTTTCTGGACCCATGTTTTGTTACTTGTGTTCAAGTTGTATTTCTGGCTTCAGGGGACCATAGTAAAAATCTATGGAAGGGGAAATAGAGAGTGACGTCCTGTGGTTAGAAACTCAACACCCACCCTTACCCTCCCCTTTCCCCCCTCAGAACCCCCAAAAAAGGACCATCGGGCATAGAGAGGTACCAAAGAGGAGAGGTGGGCCTCGTCAAGACGCCCTCACCCGTAACCTACAATAACACGATTAACCCCCTGTTGTGATTCATGAATAGCGTGACATTTTCTTCACGCAAACCCTGATACCCCCCCCCCCTTCCTTTTCCCTCTGTCACTACAGTTCCCACAATGATTGGTACTGCAACATAAATAATATGAGCACACTAGAGTAAACGTTTTTTTGGGGGTTAAAACACACAACCAAATGATATCTTTATTCGTCAGCCATCTCCAGCGAGAGAGACACAATGAAAGGAACCTGTAATGATGAGAAATCATGTTAAACGTGCGTTCCAAAACTGGAGACAAAGGTATGCAGTGTGTGTGTGTGTGTGTGTGTGTGTGTGTGTGTGTGTGTGTGTGTGTGTGTGTGTGTGTGTGTGTGCGTGTGTGTGTGTGTGTGTGTGTGTGTGGCTTAGATGTAACCCTCAAAGTTATCCCCCTAGTGAATAAGTAATTACATGTATAGCGCACAACAGGCTGTGTGTCAATTAGAAATGACATGTTGCTTGATGCTAGTTAACGGAGTGTGTGCGGTGTGGTGGGTAAAATGTGCATGTAATTCGATCCGCATCTGCCCACCAGCTATACTTGGCAAATGGAGGAGAGGGGGAGAGGTAAGAGAGGGAGAGAGATAGAGGGAGAAGAAGGAGAGAGAACAGAAAGAGATGCTTCTCTCTTCCTCCCCTCCTCTCTTCTTCTCTCCCAAATCGGTGAAAGTTTGCTGCTGAGGAACTAATGTTGTGATATGCAAAACAGCGATCAGGGAAGGGGCCAATCAGGAAAGAGGCCTGGGCTAACAGGAAGCACCATCTGCTGTTGGGATTACAGCTACCTCTGATATGCTGACAACCAGGAAGTCTGTCTGTCTCTGTGATTTGAAATCCAATGAAGTTATGTGTAACTGCTCAAAAATATCCAAACAAATGTCGTTAACTTATTGCAGCCCGGAAACTGATCTAAGGATACGATTACGGTTAGCTCGAGGTAAATGCTTGGCAAATACAACTCGTTAAAGGAAAACAAATAGGATTATAACTGATGCCTGTACTGTGTGTATGGGTTACGGCTTCACATGGGGTTGAATAAGGTAAAGATATTGGAGGCCACAGAGTGGTTATAGCGTATTGATAAGTCTGTATATAGACATCCATAAGAGTGTGTGATGGTATGGTTAACAGGGTTGAGAGAAGGTTATCCTCATATTGAAATAATCACCTGGGGAAAAAAAAGAATCAATTGAAAGGATGGTAAAACTGTTTACGAATGTAAAACGTTTGGTAAAACCTGCAGAATTTGCAACCCTTCATGACGATGGTTGGATGCAGCTGTGCAAATTAAATCCAGCATGTCAACCTGTCTGACATATCCTGTATGCACGTCATTCAGCATAACAAGAGGCCTATTTATAAACCGCAAAAAGAGAGAAAACTGTATGCACAACAGATGGAAAAGCCCCAGTCAATGAATGGCTCACTCATACAGTTCCCTGTATTTAGGCATCTTACAGTCACTCGGAGAAGTTAAGAGGTATCATCAGTGTTTACCGCAGCATTTTAGGGCAGAGAAAGTAGAAGAAAAGCTTTGCCAGAAGTAATTTTGTGAAGTGCTAAGAACAAGTATAAAATGAAACAATAACAGGGTTTGTTTGTAGGGTCGAGTGTTAGAATGTTATTGGAAACACTTTTGACATCCATCATGATACAGTAATTGACAATTGTACAATTGACTGTGTAGTTAATGAAGAAATACGACCACAGTCCTCTGTTCCATTACAGCCCCTCCTCCTCTATGACCTCCCCCTCTTTTTCACCCTTCTCTTTCTCCAAATATACCTTCTTTTCACCTTTACTTTCCTCTTCATCTCTCTCTGTTTTGCAGGTTGTCTCAGGGCAGAACAAACCTGGGTTTAAATACTATGTGAAATCTTTCAAATACTTTGAAGGTCATGAACAGTCAAAATCATGTTTTTCACGAAATTGGATGATATTTGGATGAAACCAGATCAATGTATGATGACTGAAGTATACAAAATGACTACATTGATAAAGTTTGATCATAAAGTTACTGGTCCCCTCCCCCTTGTCAAACACTTGGCGGGATTATTAAGGGGATAGGATGACATCACCCTAACTCTCAATTTAATACACCAATGGTAACATGATATTCTCTTACCTAATTTAAATAAGTCCCGCCTTGTAACCAACATCGGAGAAGGCGTGTTTGCGGAGGTAGGCGTGGTTTATATAGCTAGATAGCTACTCTACTGGTGCAGCAATTTGACTGTAGGGTGTCAGCAGAGATACGTATATGGCACAGATACTTAAGATGTTCGCTAGTTACTGACTAGCTAGGTCTTCAGCCAGCATGGTACAAAAGGGGGAAAGGGTTGTTCAAAACTCCGAAGCAGTTGTCAAGTCAACATTTCCGTTGACACAAGAGGCATGTCAAATGGGAGATGTTTACAAAACAATTCACGTCATTGACGCAATTTCAATGTTGAGTTGCTTTGTGGGTCACCAAATTTGCTGCAACACTGCTCACTGCATCAAGGTTTGCAGACGTAGGTGTTTCAAAGAGCTGTCGATCAAGCTGAGCTCATGAATATAAAGTCCCCGCCCACTCAGCCTGTCTTTTCAAAGTTCCTGGTAGTTAGCCATGAGAGAAATGTACATTTCTATCCCCCCGAAATATTATGGGCAACACTTTAGTCACTCAAAAGGCTATTTTACATGGGAATCAGAATGACTGTTCGGGACCTTTAAGCGTTTGCTCTGGCCTGCCTGGAGTGCCATATGGGTGGGGTTTGCCGTGTTCTGAACATTCTATTGGTTCCATAGAGCCAGGCAAGCTCAATCAAGCACAGCTAAAGTTTTTTGAAATTATTTTGAATCGTAGTTGTACCCAGGGCTGGTGCAGAGCAGCTCTACTTCCACCTATAACCACACACACACGTACACGTGGCCACACACACACACACACACACACGCACGCACACACACACACACACACACACACACACACACACAGCACCGCAGTCTCCCCCGCCCCCGCCCCCAGCTATAGCTACAGCTACAGTATGGACACTCACATCAGCCACACCACCCACAGTGTATGTGTGTGTGTGTGTGTGTGTGTGCGCGTGTGTGTGTGTGTGTGTGTGTAAGAGAGTCTCTGTCTGTGTGTGTGTGTGTGTGTGTATGAATCTGTCTATGTTTTGTGTGTCCGCACCAACCTGTATGTGTGTGTGTGTGTGTGTGTGTGTGTGTGTGTGTGTGTGTGTGTGTGTGTGTGTGTGTGTGTGTGTGTGTGTGTGTGTGTGTGTGTGTGTGTGTGTGTGTGTGTGTGTGTGTATGAATCTGTCTATGTTTTGTGTGTCCGCACCAACCTGTATGTGTGTGTGTGTGTGTCTGTGTGTGTGTGTGTGTGTGTGTGTGTGTGTGTGTGTGTGTGTGTGTGTGTGTGTGTGTGTGTCTGTGTGTGTGTGTGTGTGTGTCTGTGTATGTGTGTGTGTGTGTCAGAGTGAATTTGTGTACTGACAGTGTGCGCATGGTGTGTGCACGTACATCTATTAATATGTGCAGGCTAGCCCCACAGACTAAGAGTAAGTATAGTCTAGGTGTTGACAATGTAATTCAGCAGACAGCAGTGTGAGTGTAAAGTTGATGTACGAGTGGATGGGAGCGTCACTGACAGGTTGTAAGTGAACTAAAAAGATGAATGATGGACGTTGGACTGAGAGGAGTACAGGGGAGGGAGTGTGTGTGTGTGTCTCGTCTCTCAGTAGTATGAGTAACGTGACAGCGGGTCAGTGTTTTGTTTATGATGACTCACACATGATGCTTCTCTCGCCCAGGCTCCCCCTTCCTCACCCCTTCTCCCCCATATGAAAGAGTGTGTCGGCCACCCACCCATTCTGTGGCGCACGCCTTGTCAGCAGATGGCCACTCTGTGTGTGTACCATGACGCTATCTCCGATGCTATTTATTAATAGTATATTTAGATACACTACGTGTGGAAAAATCACCAAGTATGATTCATTGGTTTAGTCTGCCTGGTTCAGTTGTTGGGACAGAAGGCATTCCATCTGGCCTGAAATACACTCATTATTTGAGAAAGACCATTTAGAAAGACTGTTGAGGTTACTGAATAACATGGGTAGATCTGGCATCTCTATTTGTTGTCCAGTGTTCTAGCCTGAGATTAAAGTCCCCCCCCCTCCATTTGTCTCAATGCTTCAACAGTGTCTGAGAAGTCTAGATCTAGTCTTGCTGAAGAGAGAGAAGAAAGCGAGCGAGAGAGAGATCAGGGAACAAGGGACACTAACACAGATGTGTCTCTGAATAGAGTGGGAACGAGAGAAGGGGAGATAGAGTGATGGCGTGAATGAGGTAGGAAGCAAGGTGAGACACCAGGACAGATTGCCGTTTGAATAGAGGGAAGTAGAAACAGAGATGGGTGTAGAAAGAGCTCATTTGAAAGAGAGGAGTGGAGAAGAGTGGAAAAGAGAGAAGTTCCGAAATAGACCGTGTGAAGATAAAAGGTGAGAAAAAAAGGAAGCTAATAAGGAGTATTTGAAACTAAGATAGCCAGTGTGAAACATACTTATATTCATAATGGTATGAGAATGGGAGGTGAAAAGTGTAGAAGAGAGAGAGAGGAAGAGAGGGAGAGAAAGAGGGAGAGAGCTTTGACTTTTGGTCTTGCTTTATTGAAACATTCTTAATTCATTTAAAACTCACCCCCACTCCTAAAATAAATAAAAAATAAAAAATAAATAAAAATACACAAAAACCATCTCCTACAACCGTATATCCAAAACATCTTCCCCAGCAATACAGACAGCCCCCCCAACACACCATATCTCCTCAAACATCTCCACACATTTGATCATTTTATAGAACTCAAACTCAACCCTAAGGCGCGCAGAGACCATCCCATGAAACAGTAGTAAAGGGTCTGTTATCCCCCCACCTTTGACCCTGTTCCTCCTTGTTAGCCAAATAGCTAACTTTGCCTGAGCAAACAGAAAATTCAACAAAACACATTTTTCTTTCTCCTTACTCGAATACCTGTATCCCATTATAAACATCCCAACAGCAAAAACCACCCCCAACCTGTCACACAGACATTCCAACAGAGACATTAATGGCATTAACCTGGTGCACACAGAAAACACATGAATTACAGTTTCTTTCATTTGACAGAAAGGACACCCCTGCCCAATTCCCGGATCAACCCGTGCCAACCAGCTGTTAGTGGCCAGGGCTCCATGAAGAACCCTCCACTGGAGGTCCCCTGACCTCTTTGGTACTGGGGGTTTGTAGAGCGCCCTCCATCTAAAACCCACCATACTCTCCGCCCCACATACCCCCTGCCACTGATGTGCCTTCACTCCTGTTAGGCTTCTAATGCTCCTCACCTTAACGCAGAGGTTGTAGAGGGCTTTACCTCCCACCCCTCAAACTCCCCCAGGCTCGGAGTGTTAAAATCTAACAAGTCCTCCAGACCCCCTTGCCAGTCTCCAGTCTCTGCCGTCACCTGCAGTGGCGGGAACATTGGTGGCCCCTCTCCCTTTGGCCTCTCAAACACCCCCTTACCGGCTCAGACAGTGCCTCCTGAACCTCCTCCAGGAATCTCTCCAGCAGCCTAAGAGACGTTATTCCTGTTTGTTGCGCCAAGACCTCCGGGGTTTTCCACCCCTCCTCTCCCAGCAGTCTCAGGTCACCCAGCCTTTGTAAACCCCCTGCCATCAGTTGCCTCTGCAGGGTGGCCGACTGAACCGATCTCAAAGGGATGGCTGGGTTGTGGAAGATGGGCTCCTCCCACACCCACTGCCCAGGCTCCACACCCCTTCTCGTGTGGGCCTTAGCAGCTGCCAGGCCCTCAGCACCGCAGAGTAAAACTCTGAGAGACCTGCTGTACTCAGCCTCTCCAGCTTCATGAGGAACAGCTGCCGGTCCAACCCTAATCCGCCAGCTCTCCTCAGCAGCGCGCATGCTGGTTCCCTCCAGCCAACATCAGTGTGGTACAGCAGTCTCTGCACCGCCTTTAGTCTGAAAGCAGCCATCCTGCTCTCCAGTTCCACCAGGCCCTGTCCTCCTTCGTGGACGGTCATGTACAAAACTGCTGCCTTCAGCCAGTGATGTCCCGACCAAAAAAAAGTCCACCAGCTTGCGTTGCAGGTCTGCAAGCAGACCGGCGGGGGGTTGAGGACAGCCAGTTTATGCCACAAGGAAGATGCCACCAGGTTGTTGATTATCAGCACCCTCCCTCTATATGACACTTGGGACAGGAGCCACCTCCACCTGGCCAGTCTTGACACCACTGCCTGTGTCAGCCCCTCCCAGTTCTTGCTGACCCACCTCTCCGAGCCCAGGTACACCCCCAACACTTTAAGCCCTTCACAACCCCACTGCAAACCCCCTGGAAGCAGAGGAGGAGCCCTATCCCCCATGCCCCACATAACAGAGCTTTGCTCTTTCCCCAGTTTACCTTAGCTGATGAAGCTCCCTCATACACCTTCAGACTGGTCTCTAGTTCCTGCATATCTTGCCCATCCCTGACCATCACAGAAACATCATCTGCATATGCTGAGACTGCAATTCCTGTCACCACATCCATGCCTGTCCAGCACACTCCCCGCAGTCTCCTGCGTAGCAGTCCTAAAAAGGCTCAATGGCTAGTGTGTACAGCTGCCCAGATAGAGGGCATCCTTGTCTAATGCCCCGTCTCACCCAGACTGGCCTACTGAGCCCCCTCCCACCTTAACCATACATGACGCCCCAGCATACAACAGCTTCACACAGGTCACAAAACTCTTCCCAAACCCAAACACAGACATCACATTAAACAGATACTCATGATCCACTCTATCAAAAGCCTTCTCTTGATCTAAAGAGACCAGTCCAAAGTTCACATTAGAACCTCTCGACAAGTCCAACATGTCCCTAATCAAGAACAAGTTGTCCGTGATTGAGCGTCCCGGTACACAATATGTCTGGTCCTTGTGTATTATAGAGTCCAGATGGGACTTCAGTCTGTTAGAGAGGACCTTGGCAAAAATCTTGTAGTCCGCACAGAGTAACGCCACAGGCCTCCAGTTCTTAAGTTCACACAAGTCCCCTTTTTTGGGCAGGAGAGTCAGAGCCGCCCGACGGCAGCTCATCGGCAACTCTCCTACCCCTATGCATTCTCGCAACACGCAAAAGAAATCCTGTCCAATTGTTCCCCAGAATTTTTGTAAAATTCCACTGGAAGTCCATCAACCCCGGGTGCACGACCGGGGGACATCTGGGTTACTGCCTCTGCCAGTTCATGTGACAACAGAGGAATGTCCATTTCATCCCTCTGTGCCCGAGAGAGCTTAGGGAGTCCTGCGAACAAGACCTGAGCACACATAGGATCACACATTTCTGCCCTATACAATTCAGTATAAAACTCCACAGTCCGCTCCCGCATCTCCCCCACCACAGAGGTCACCCGCCCATCAGACAGCCGTAGACAATGCATACCCTTGGCTTCACTGCTCTGTCTTTCCAAACCAAAGAAGAAGGAGCTGGGAGCATCCATCTCCTTGAGCATGGAGAACCTAGCTCTTACAAGTGCTCCCTTTGCTTTAACCTGGAAAAAACTGCCCAGGTCCCTACGTAATTCGGCTAAGTTAGCCTGGAGGCCTACATTGCCTTGCCCCACCATCTCTACCTCCATCTCACTAATACACCGCTCTAGTTCCCCCAACACTCTCCTTGCCTCTGAGGATGAGAGAGCTGTGTACTGTTGACAGAAAAGCCGAATTTGCACTTTCCCCACATCCCACCACTGACTCAGAGACTCATACTCCTCTCTTCGCTGCCCCCATCTTTCCCAAAAAGTCTGGAAACCTGAGCAAAAAGTGGCATCTTGTAAGAGCTTTACATTGAACTTCCAATAAGATGCCTGCCGGGGCCCTGGTGAAATAGACAGCCGAGCCATGGTTATGTGGTGATCCGAAAACCCCACTGGGAGAATGGTAGCACTCAGAAGCCTATTGCTCTGATTCCTGGACATGTAAAAACGATCAAGTCGAGCTGCACTCACCCTAGCCCCAAAAACCTTCACCCACGTATACTGTCTTGTGTTTGGATGTTTAGTTCTCCAAACATCCACTAGGTCAAACTGATTAAAGATGTCCCTTAACACTCCCACTGACACTGAATGAGGCTCTTCCCCATTTCTGTCTTTTGTAAAATCCATTGTACAGTTCCAGTCACCTCCGATCACCAGCGTCTCCTCAGGCGCTACTTGTGAGAGTTCCTGTCTAAGACTCCCAAATAGAACCCCTCTTTCTCTCCCTGTGTTAGGCGCATACACATTTATAAAGACAAAACACATGTTGTTAATTTCTGCTTTAACAACAAGCAACCTACCCCTACACACCTCCTTTGAGGAGCAAATTTTTACAGCCAGACCCGGTGCAAAAAGGACTGCCACCCCTGCACTAAGATTTGTCCCATGGCTCAACACACTTGCCCCTTTCCACCAGAGCCCCCAATCAACTTCATTCACCACATCACTATGCGTCTCCTGCAGAAACAACACCTGTACTTGTTTATGTTTTACATATTCACTCAACACACTCCTCTTTCCCGCATCTCTGGCGCCATTTATATTGAGCGAGCCTACCCGAAGAGTCTCCATAAGAAGTGGGAGAAAAGCCAGCAGAGAAATAGACCAATAGCAAAGCTCAAAAAGCCCCAGTGTCAGTAAGAAATTAAACATTTAAACAGTGTCTGAAGGTAAACCTTTACGCACTGTTGTGACCCACTTCCTCAACCTAAACCGTTTCTTGGGTGAGAGGACACCATGCCCCTCATTTCTCATAGCATGTTGTACTGATCTTACAAACTTTCTAGGATCAGGAAAAAAGCCTCAAGATTAACTTTTTTCCCCTTAGTCTCATTCAGGAACCTTGTCAGTTCTCTCAACGTGTACTTAGACCCCTCTGGTTGACTGGCTGTCAGCTCCGGGCCAATTGAAGAGGAGTCTGAAAAAATACCTCCTCATCCTCTTCCTCAGACTCACTTTCCTCCTCTTCTCTATCTCCCACCCTGACCACCTGCCCTTTCTCTCTGGTTAGGGCCTCACCCACAGCAACAGGCAACATTTCCATGGTGCCTTTGTCCACACCCTTTTTCTTTTTCCTCTTGACACCCTCCTCCTCCTCCCCTAATCTCTTACACTTCCCCACTATACTCTCCTCATCCACTAGAATAACCTGACTAGACGCAGTATCATCTGCACCACCCTCCATAGCATGACTAGGGCCAGCCTCAGCTACAACACCCTCCATAGCATGACTAGGGCCAGCCTCAGCTACAACACCCTCCATAGCATGACTAGGGCCAGCCTCAGCTATACCACCCTCCATAGCATGACTAGGGCCAGCCTCAGCTACAACACCCTCCATAGCATGACTAGGGCCAGCCTCAGCTATACCACCCTCCATAGCATGTCTAGGCCCAGCCTCAGCTACCCCACCATCTCTAGCCTGACTAGACCCAGCCTCAGCTACCCCACCATCTCTAGCCTGACTAGACCCAGCCTCATCTACACCACCATCTCTAGACTGACTAGGCCCAGCCTCTGCTGTCTGCATCTCCTTACCCCCTGCATTTTCACCTCGATTTCCCCCTTGCGCTCGTACCCTCCCCTTGTCTATGGCCTTTATGTGGGCACGCAAAGCTCTTGTGCCCCAAATCCCCACATTCAAAACACCGTAGACTATCTGTGCTGGCAAAACCTGCATAGAGCCCTTCCCCATGCCTCACTTTAAAATGCACATTTAGCTGTTGCTCATTATTGTTCAGAAACATAAACACTTGCCTCCTGAATGAAACAACGTGCTTAACGGCATCTGCCTGAAAACCTGCTGACAGTACACGGAAACCGCTAGCAAACTTACCAAAACGACTCAGCTCTTTCCTAATTTGATCATCCGTAATAAACGGAGGCAAATTTGCCACTACAACTCTTGTTGAAGGGGTAGAGAGAGGTGAAATTGACACCAACACATCCCTTACAAATATTCCGCTAGCAATTAGCCTACCGACCAAATTAGCTCTTTTCATGAACACAACCACCGCCTTGTTCATTCTAGAAGCAGAATGTATAAACTCAGCTCCTACCTGTTCACCGACCGCGAGCAGAACCTCCTCCACCTTAACTCCGTTCTCAGGAACACACCTGAAACCATGCTGAATCGACAGCGTCTCTTGCGCACTAGGCTGAGAAGCCATTGCGCACACTATACCTTGCAACCCCCGGAATGTTACTCTGTCCTCTTCCACCCTAACTTTGAAAAAAGAAACTTTGGATACCGCTAAAAACAAATATTGCATTAACCCTCCACCATAGAAAATAACATGTAAAGAAAAGAATAGAATCAAGAAAGTTAGTTAGGATAGAGCTTTCCACACCAAACACTCAAACTCCAAAAACACCCAGCATGCACCGAGAGAGAGAGAGAGAGAGAAAGCGGCAGGTAGCCAGATAGTGACATTTACAGAACGGTGACGACTGAGAAGGCATGAAGGTTAAAGCCATTTTCTCCCCATGCAACAGCCACAGCCACAATGTGTGTGCCTCTCTCGCTCTCGGCGAGTGTGTCTGTGCAACTGCCATGCATGCATATGTGTCTGTAGCTGCCACGTGTCTACGTGTGTCTGTGCATTCGTGCCTTCGTCTGTGTGTCTGCCATGTCTCTGTCATGTGTCTGTCATGTTTGGCCCTGCCTGTGTCTTAGTGTGATCCCTGTGTTCCTCCCCAGCAGAGGGACTAATCTGGGGGTTTACCGGGTAATCTACCCCATTTTGAGGGACAATATTTATCCTCCGTCTCTGGGTAGCGATGCCCTAAATCCTATTACAATCAAACAGAACGTGTCTTCTAAATCAGATAGATTGGAGCTGCGTTCGGAGCCCGCCTTTTGGAACAGGTTGTGTGTGTTTTGTGACGTTTAGTCTTTTGGCAACGCTTGAAGGACATAGTTACCCCCCTTTTATCAAATTCAAGGTAATATCAAGGGAACGTGGGAAGGAAATGTAGAAAGAGATAGAACTGTCAGGTTGTCTCTCTAACTTTCTTTTCCTCTCCTTTGTTTCACCTCCCCCCTCTCTTTCCTGCTCTCTCTGTCCCTCACTCCATCACTCCTCCCTGGTCCCTGCCTCATAAACGTGTATTCTACCCTAGAGGGCTGCACTGGGACACTGTCTCTATATGAAAAATGGTTTTTAATACCCACCCAGCACACTGGGGCAGTGAAGAGATTGGAAACAAAGAAAAGGGGGGGGGGGTCAATTCGAGCTCAAAGGCCTGGAAGATTGTTGTAGACAGATACTTATCCTCCCTGTGTGTGTGTGTGTGTGTGTGTGTGTGTGTGTGTGTGTGTGTGTGTGTGTGTGTGTGTGTGTGTGTGTGTGTGTGTGTGTGTGTGTGTGTGTGTGTGTGTGTGTGTGTGTGTGTGTGTGTGCGCCGCGTGTGTGTGTGCGTGTGTGTGCGTATGTGTGCGTGCGTGCGCGTGTGTGTGTGTGCGTGTGTGTGTGTGTGTGTGTGCGTGCGCGCGCGTGTGTGTGTGCGCGTGTGTGTGCGTATGTGTGCGTGCGCGCGCGTGTGTGCGTGTGTGTGCGTGTGTGTGTGTGTGTGTGCGCGTGTGTGTTTAGTGTGTAGCTAGTTCAGCAGGCCATCGATTAACATCCTCTAGTCATTCATTGTGTTCCCTGAACAGCACAGGGTACAGTACGTCTGTTTGTTCATTACCTGAGGGTCAGGGGCTTGGAGCCATAGTATTGACTTGTGTTCTCATATGTGTTGTTCTGTCGGCTACATGTCGACAGTTTGTCTACGACGGTGATACGCTGATGGAGGTTTACCTTTAGATAACAGCCTTCTCTCTATCTATCCCCTGTCTTTAAAAATAAAACTATTCTCTCTGTTTCTGCCCCTCCATTCAGCACTCTGGGAGGCACTGTGAGCAGTGGACTCTGGCAGGGCCGCCGCTGTGTGTGTGTGTGTGTGTGTGTGGGGTGGGGGGGTGGGGGGGTGGGGGGGGGATAAGGGGGTTAGGCTCATTTGCATTCACAGCCACTAGTCACCTCAGCTACAGCAAGCTCTGAAGAGATGGCCCTTTGAGCCACGAAGAGAGAGAGACAGACAAAGAGAAAGAGAGAGAGAGAGAGGGGGAGAAAGGAGAAAAAGAGAGAGGGGGAGATAGGGGGAGAGGGAGAGAGAGAGGGTGGAGAAAGGGAGAGAGCAAGAAAGAGAGAGAGAGCGAGAGAAAGAGAGAGAGAAAAGAGGAGAGAGCGAGAGAAAGAGAGAGAGAGAAAGAGGGAGAGAGAGAGAGAGAGAGAGAGAGAGAGAGAGAGAGAGAGAGAGAGAGAGAGAGAGAGGGGAGAGAAAGGAGAAAAAGAGAGAGGGGGAGAGGGAGAGAGAGAAGGGTGGAGAAAGAGAGAGAGAGCAAGAAAGAGAGAGAGAGCGAGAGAAAGAGAGAGAGAGAAAGAGGGAGAGAGCGAGAGAAAGAGAGAGAGAGAGAGAGAAGAGAGAGAGAGAGAGAGAGAGAGAGAGAGAGAGAGAGAGAGAGAGAGAGAGAGAGAGAAGAGAGAAGAGAGATAGAGAGCTAGATGGAAGCGAAAGACAGAAGGGGAGTGAGTGTGAAAAACAGTGAAAGATTAGACCGATGAGAGAGATATGTGGGCTATGATGCAGTGTGCATGTGTGTGCGTGTGTGTGTGTCAAAGATAGGCAGCCTTGAGGAAAACCAATACAATTATGAAATCATCAGAATATCACTAGAGGAGACCTATGCCGACATTTCTACCAAAAACATCTCACAGACTTACATGAGTGTCTTCTCTCCCAAGGTGAATTCAAGAACAAGTGACAATGGATGCATTGAACATGGCTATTCTCTCAATCTGTTCCCTCTCAATTTCTCTCCACACAGATGGATAACTGATGTCGAATCAGTAATGATACATTCAAAGACTCCTTGAGTCCCTCGCGGAACTTATTAAGCATCACAAGAATAAACTGTGGCTGTGTCATAAATGGTACCCCTGTAGCCTATTTAGTGTAATGCTTTTGGCAAGGGCCCTGTGGTTAAATGTATGGCACTACGTAGGGAATAGAGTGCTATTTTGGAGGCAGGCTGTGTATAGCTACTTTCTTCTATAACTATCTCAACATATATCTTCTTTCTTGTTTTCAAGGTAAAAAAAAACTGGGGCAGTTGGTATAGATCTTAGTACGATAGATTCCTTAAATGGAACCGTATTAAACTATATAGAACTATCCAGGGATGGTATGAGATCTAAATACAGTGTCTGTTATAAAAATCCCATTTCTATCTTCACTGCTCATCCAAATCGAATGTTGAAGATTGGAGATTGGATGGTGGTGTGGTTTTCCCCTTAAGTTAGCACAAATGAAAGGGGGTGACCATGTAGAAAGAGCTGGGAAGAGAGCTGTGTGGGGGAGGGGGGAGGAGAGCAAGATGGTGGGGATATGGGGGAAGAAAAGAGGGGTACGGCATGAAGGAGAGAATGTGAGAGTTGAATAAAAAGAGAACGAGAGAGAGAGAGAGAGAGAGAGAGAGAGAGAGAGAGAGAGAGAGAGAGAGAGAGAGAGAGAGAGAGAAGCCGACACAATATCCAGGTGAATGCGACAATGGCGTAATGGCGAGACAGAGGACATCGTCACAATCATGTGACTTCCCCCCCACACACACACTCATACAATACACACACACACACACACACACACACACACACACACACACACACACACACACACACACACACACACACACACATACAGACAGACAGACAGAGATGAACACGCGCACACACACACAGATATGCACGCACGCACGCACGCACGCACGCACACACACACACACACACACACACACACACACACACACACACACACACACACACACACACACACACACACACACACACACACTCTCACTCCCTCTATCTTTCACTGTCTCTTTCTCACTCCCTCTGTCTCTCTCTCTCTGCCTCATAAGTTATAAATAGCTGGAACTGAGCTCTTGCTAATCCCCTCATTCAGAGTATAGTGGGAAGGCAAATGGATGTGGTCTTTGACACGCTGACAGGAAAATACAGGAAGCACTGGAGGGTTGCCAAGACAACCCACCTCTCCCCTCCTCACCTCCCTCTCTCTGCTTTCGTCCCCGATTGCATCTTCGATCAAAGCTACCGTACACTCCCTCTCTGCGTCTTTTTCCCCCCACACGTATCACAGTGTTGCCAGTCTGTGTTCATTAATACGGAATAAAAGTCCTAACTGGGTAATAGTGTGTGTGTGTGTGTGTGTGTGTGTGTGTGTGTGTGTGTGTGTGTGTGTGTGTGTGTGTGTGTGTGTGTGTGTGTGTGTGTGTGTGTGTGTGTGTGTACAACTGGGTAATTGACCCAGGCTGATGTAATTCCTCCCCCTGAGCCAAATGAAACCCTCGTTTGACCGCGTTCCCAGTTCAAAATGGAGAGATCTGCACTGAACTGACAAAAAGAAAGGGAGAAGAGAAGAGAGGGAGGGGCGGGAAGCATTTCGGTTTAGTGACTAACCTTCTGTTTGTGTTGTGCATGAGTATAGTTTGTGCTCCTGCCTACAGTATCAATACTTCCATCTCTCCATCACTCCATCCCCATATCTCCCTCTCCATCACTCTATCCCCATATCTCCCTCCCTCTCTATCCCCACCCTCCATCTCTCCATCCCAACCCTCCATCTCTCCATCCTCACCCTCCATCTCTACATCCCCACCCTCCATCTCTCTATCCCCATATCACTCCATCCCCACCCTCCATCTCTCCATCACTCTATCCCCATATCACTCCATCCCCACCCTCCATCTCTACATCCCCATATCACTCCATCCCCACCCTCCATCTCTACATCCCCACCCTCCATCTCTCTATCCCCATCTCACTCCATCCCAACCCTCCATCTCTACATCCCCACCCTCCATCTCTCTATCTCCATCTCACTCCATCCCAACCCTCCATCTCTACATCCCCACCCTCCATCTCTCTATCTCCATCTCACTCCATCCCCACCCTCCATCTCTCCATCTCAACCCTCCATCTCTCCATCCTCACCCTCCATCTCTACATCCCCACCCTCCATCTCTCTATCCCCATATCACTCCATCCCCACCCTCCATCTCTCCATCCCCACCCTCCATCTCTCCATCACTCTATCCCCATATCACTCCATCCCCACCCTCCATCTCTCCATCCCCACCATCCATCTCTCCATCACTCCATCCCCATATCACTCCATCCCCACCCTCCATCTCTCCATCCCCACCCTCCATCTCTCCATCACTCCATCCCCATATCACTCCATCCCCACCCTCCATCTCTCCATCCCCACCATCCATCTCTCCATCACTCCATCCCCATATCACTCCATCCCCACCCTCCATCTCTCCATCCCCACCCTCCATCACACCATCCCACCATCACTCCACCTCTCTAAAACAATATCTATTATCCCTCAGAGATCTCTCGGGCTTTAATCTGACTTTGGTGGTCTCCCTACTTTTCTTTTCCTTTCTCTGTCTTTTTGTGTAGCAGGTTGCTGTCCAGGCTCCCCCAGGGTCGCTAAGCATGACAGTCCCTCCTCCTCAGGGGCTCCCAGACTAGCCCTGTGATAACAGCAGGACTGCTTCTTTAAAAAGATAAATGGATTGAAGAGAAAAGGAGTCTATAAAAAGGCTTGTTTGGCTAACGTGTGTGTGTGTTGGGAGGGGGGTCTGTGTGTTTGTGCCTGTGTGTTAGCGTGTCCTAGTTTTCTCCCATTGCCCTTATTGCATTATGAAAACGATCCTAACTTAAAGGGACATTTCAAAATTGTTCAACTTCATATTCACATTCTCCAGCACCAACATATGTGTGAATGGCGCGTTACTATGTTTTGCAGTAATGTCCCCTTTGAAGAAATGTCCCTTTAAAGAAATGTCCCTTTAAAGAGGTCCTGTTTAAAAAGATGTAAGATTCACAACGTGTTCCTGTTGTGACACACATGGCTGCGAGTGAGAGGGAGAGAGAAAGAAGTATGCTACTGTATTATTTTAGGATACACTAAGGGGCAGTTAAAGGGGAGGTGTGGGGTACAGAGTAAAGCACATGGACTGTTTGTCTACAGTAGTACGGTGGACGGTTTAGGGCTGGTCGGTAAAAAGGACCAAGAAGGACACAGGTAACAGGAGACGTTGGAAAAGGTTTTTATCAGACAGCAAACAGAAAGGAAACGTGAGGGTTGATAAAAAAAAAAATGTCCATGTGCTGCCAGTGACTTTCCAGTGTGTGTGCATGCCAGGGCGCGTGCATGTGTGTGCGTGGATATATAGGTAGGTGTGTGTGTGTGTGTCTTCCTCATCTTTCACATCCACAGCCAGCTCAGGGAGTGGAGGGGGACGCTGGGCAGCTGATCAATGCCTGCTCATCATTCTCTGTCTAGGGGGACTATATCCCCCCCCCCCACATAGAGAGACATAGACATATACATATTAGACAGCCAATCCCCTGGTCCCATAGGCAGATAGTGCTAGCCTCAGCATTACACTAACACGGACAATGTCAATGCAGAAGGTCCTTATATCCAACTACATACAACCATGTTGAAGGTCAAACACTCTGGGTGTGTCTGAAATGACACCCTATTCCCTTTAGTGGCCTGGGGAACTGGGTGCCATTTCGGAGGCAGCGTCAGAGTTCAGCTTTGTTCCACTCTATAAAGATGTGCCATTGCAGGCGAATCCTTCTCAGTGCTGTGCTGTTCTCTGGATGGTACTGACATTTAGCTACAGTGAGGGAGTGAAGGGTGTGTGAGCGTGTGTGTGTGTGTGTGTGTGTGTGTGTGTGTGTGTGTGTGTGTGTGTGTGTGTGTGTGTGTGTGTGTGTGTGTGTGTGTGTGTGTGTGTGTGTGTGGGTGTGTGTGTGTGTGTGTGTGTGTGTGTGTGTGTGTGTGTGTGTGCATGTGTGCGCGTGTGTGTGTGTGTGTGTGTGTGTGTGTGTGTGTGTGTGTGTGTGTGTGTGTGTGTGTGTGTGCGCGCGTGTGTGTGTGTGTGTGTGTGCGTGCGTGCGTGCGTGATGGCGTGATGGCGTGATGGCGTGATGGCGTGATGGCTGAGGTAAAACAAAAATCGCATTGTAAGTGAGCATAAGGAAGAAAAACTGAGAGAGAGACAGAGAAGCCTGGTGTGATTTAGAGATACTCTAGGTCTCTGTGTTTTGGGTTTTAAAGGGGGGGAGAGCAGGTGGTGAGTTGTGAGGTCTAAAAAGCCCTAGCTCCCCAGAGATCTCTCGGGCTTTAATCTGACTTTGGTGGTCTCCCCACTTTTCTTTCCCTTTCTCTGTCTTTTTGTGTAGCAGGCTGCTGTCCAGGCTTCCCCAGGGTGGGGATGGAGAGAAAAGACCGATGCCCATCACGGTTCCTCACTTCACTGTGGATGTGTGAGGAGAGGGATGGTGAGACCCAGATTAACTCCTCTGATACACACTGGCATCAACAGCAGAGAACACACACGTGGTGGGACAATCATTGTGGATACCCCAGTGGAGCTGTGCTGGACTGTTAAAGTACTGTGTTCTTCTGCCGTTTTTCAGATCACACAGGTGTACGCACACACACACGCACTTCTTAACCTCGCATAAAAGCCTAAAAGTGCAGATAGTACCTAGTGTTAGTAACAGTTAAGAGTGAGTATCTAAAAAGCTGTGTAAAAAAAAGAAGATATTGTCAGCTTGGAGGTTAGTGTGTGATATTGAAAAAGAAAAATGAGTCCCGTGGGTGATGACAATTACACTTTTAGTACTTTATCAGGTGTTCATATCTTTGTAATAAACCCGTTAAATATACACTATTTCCTAAAAGCTGATCGATATGTAAAAGTGTCTGAGTTTGTACGAGAAACGCAAGAAAAATAAAAAAAGATTCAAATCCCAAGCATAAAAATGATTTCTGGAAATGATTTGAGGGAAGGAGAGAAGTTTCTAGGCAGGTTTCAGATACAATATTTTCAGGTGACAGATGTAAGGTTGAGTTGAGTTGAAAGAACCCCCCTAACCCAATCCGTCTTCCCTCTCTCCTTCCCTTCCTCACCCCAGACCTTCGGAGATGGACAAAACAGTCAGAAATGATTCTGAGGCAAAGGAAGGTTTAATATAGTTAGTTGAAAGAAACCCTCGTCTTCTTCCTTCCCTCTCCACTTACCTTGCGCAACCCAAACCCAGACGTCGCTCGTCTCCTCACCCCAGACCTACTGAACCAAAGAAAGATTCAGCTCTGGATTTGGGCAAGGAGAGTGAGGTTTTAGGGGGGTTAGATATATTTTGTGGCAAAAGATGGTGGGAAAAATATTGTTGCGTCCCAACCGTGAGTAAAAAAAGAGAATTAGGTATGTTTCTAGTGACAGATCTCGCTCAAGTACCCCGCCCCTTCCACCTTCCATCTCTCCTCACCCTACCCCTGAGTGGCGCCACCTATGGGAGCGAAGGACCACCCCTACCCGACACTCACCGTCCTCGGTGGGCACGTAGATGTTGAGGTAGAGGCAGTCCTCGCTCTGGTTTTGGATGTAGCCGGCTGCCACATCCAGGTTGTCTGTGAACCACACCGGCAACATGATCTCCGGCAGCACGCCGTGCACGTTCTGCGGGCACACCGGGGCGAACGCTGTGGCGTTGCGGATCTCCTGCCACGAGCCAGGAGCCTCGGGCAGCTGGAAGCGGCGGTCTCCGATGGGCGCTGTGGCATAGGGCACACCCAGGTACTGCTCCACTGGCCCCAGGATCTCGTTGTTCAGGTCCTTTTTGAGCCCTCGCAACTTGCCGTAGTTGGTGGTCACCATGGGGGGCTTGTTGGCGGGGTTCATCTTCTGGCAGGAGGTCAGGGAGAGGCGGAGAGCCAGGCCCAGGAGCCAGACTAGACAGGTGTCGGCCATGTAGCAGCGGGGGCGGAGACTAGAGGCGAGACCCCGCCCACTTGGTTTACACAGGGATAAAGGGAAAAGATACATGACTGGCAGCTATAGAGACTCCGCCTCCAACTAAACGTTTATCGTCCGTGTATGTCTGTTTCCCAAAGAGGACTCAATGTTCATGAAGGTATAGATGATTGGAAAGAAAGGACATCGCAATGGAAAGAGAGAAGTGGTGGTTGAGAGTGTTTATGAAAGAAAAAGTGGACCCTCAAAAAAAAGGGGTCCGGAGCGAGGGAGTGAGTGCAGGAGGATAGGTGGAGGAGTGGAGTG
>NC_068433.1:22242512-22267512 GCF_023373465.1 Oncorhynchus keta | reverse complement strand
CTACTCCCCGGGTCGTTGCTGTAAATTAGAATGTGTTCTCAGTCAACCTCCGTGGTTAAATGTTTAAAAAGTACAGTAGAGCAGTGATTCACGACGGGGAAATGTTGAATGATGTAAAACATTTTGTTATTTTTAGATGAAAAATACTGCAGTCTGATTTCAAACCACTAAAACCAGGTAGAGAGTGATTAAATAGCTGTTTTTCTTAAATCACAGTATTTTTATCATTTAGATCTATTAGCAGCGCTATTTAGCACATTTGGTTGAGTTTGTGATCTCAAACCAGCGAGCTCATTCACATTCTTCATCAAAAATATGGGCAAATTGAATTATTTACTATTTTCCTTTGTCATATAATTGCTACTATCAATATATATATTTAAATATATATATTTACTATCAATATAGCATAAAAAATTATCCTGTTTGCATTTTGATCCCCCCCCCCCAAAAAACGCAATGCGAATACTGGGTCACGACTGAGACAACCTGAGTAAATTTGTGTCCTGAAGCAAAACCAATTAAGAACCACTGCAGTAGAGTTCAGTACACTACAGTAAAGTACTGTACTCCACAGGGTTCTAAGGTACTAAGGTACTACATTTCACTTGCATATGCGCCTACATATTTTGATGTGTAACTGGGATTTTTTAAATTTACGAGCACCAGTGCACCTAGAAAAATGAAGGAATACTTTTCATTGTGCTCCTAAATTTCTTTGCGTGCGCCTACATTTTTCTACTTAGGCAACACGTGCTCCTTGTAAAATAGGTCAGCGTTAGAGCCCTGCCCTACTCCAGTGTGCTCTACTTTACTGTACTAAACTCTACTGTATGGTGTTAAACTCTACTCTACTGTATTAAACTCTACTGTATTGTGCTAAATTCTACACTACTGTACTGTACTAAACTCTACTGTATTAAATTGTACTGTACTAAACTGTACTGTACTAAACTCTACTGTATTAAACTGTACTGTACTAAACTCTACTGTACTAAACTCTACTGTATTAAACTGTACTGTACTAAACTCTACTGGACTAAACTCTACTGTATTAAACTGTACTGTACTAAACTCTACTGTATTAAACTCTACTGTATGGTGCTAAACTCTACTCTACTGTATTAAACTCTACTGTATGGTGATACACTCTACTGTATTAAACTCTACTGTACTGTACTAAACTCTACTGTATTAAACTCTACTGTACTGTATTAAACTCTACTGTATGGTGATAAACTGTACTGTACTGTACTAAACTCTACTGTACTGTACTAAACTCTACTCTACTGTATTAAACTCTATTGTACTGTACTAAACTCTACTGTACTGTACTAAACTCTACTGTACTGTACTAAACTCTACTCTACTGTATTAAACTCTACTGTACTGTACTAAACTCTACTCTACTGTATTAAACTCTACTATACTGTATTAAACTCTACTCTACTGTATTAAACTCTACTGTACTGTACCGTACTAAACTCTACTCTACTGTATTAAACTCTACTGTACTGTACTGTACTAAACTCTACTCTACTGTTCTAAACTCTACTGTACTGTACTAAACTCTACTGTGCTGTACTAAACTCTACTATACTGTATTAAACTCTACTGTAATGTACTGTACTAAACTCTACTCTACTGTATTAAACTCTACTGTACTGTACTAAACTCTACTCTACTGTATTAAACTCTACTGTATTGTACTGTACTAAACTATACTGTACTGTACTAAACTCTACTCTACTGTATTAAACTCTACTGTACTGTACTAAACTCTACTGTACTGTACTAAACTCTACTCTACTCTACTGTACTAAACTCTACTCTACTGTATTAAACTCTACTGTACTGTACTGTACTAAACTGTACTGTACTAAACTCTACTCTACTGTACTAAACTGTACTGTACTAAACTCTACTATACTGTATTAAACTCTACTGTACTGTACTGTATTAAACTATACTGTACTGTATTAAACTCTACTGTACTAAACTGTACTGTACTAAACTCTACTCTACTGTATTAAACTCTACTGTCCTGTACTGTATTAAACTATACTGTACTGTATAAAACTCTACTCTACTGTATTAAACTCTACTGTACTGTATTAAACTCTAGTCTACTGTACTAAACTGTACTGTACTGTACTGTATTAAACTCTACTCTACTGTATTAAACTCTACTGTACTGTATTAAACTCTAGTCTACTAAATCAAAAAAATCAAATCAAATCCAATTTTATTTGTCACATACACATGGTTAGCAGATGTTAATGCGAGTGTAGTGAAATGCTTGTGCTTCTAGTTCCGACAATGCAGTGATAACCAACAAGTAATCTAACTAACAATTCCAAAACTACTGTCTTATACACAGTGTAAGGGGATAAAGAATATGTACATAAGGATATATGAATGAGTGATGGTACAGAGCAGCATACAGTAGATGGTATCGAGTACAGTATATACATATGAGATGAGTATGTAGACAAAGTAAACAAAGTGGCATAGTTAAAGTGGCTAGTGATACATGTATTACATAAGAATGCAGTCGATGATGTAGAGTACAGTATATACGTATGCATATGAGATGAATAATGTAGGGTAAGTAACATTATATAAGGTAGCATTGTTTAAAGTGGCTAGTGACATATTTACATCATTTCCCATCAATTCCCATTATTAAAGTGGCTGGAGTTGGGTCAGTGTCAATGACAGTGTGTTGGCAGCAGCCACTCAATGTTAGTGGTGGCTGTTTAACAGTCTGATGGCCTTGAGATAGAAGCTGTTTTTCAGTCTCTCGGTCTCAGCTTTGATGCACCTGTACTGACCTCGCCTTCTGGATGATAGCGGGGTGAACAGGCAGTGGTTCGGGTGGTTGATGTCCTTGATGATCTTTATGGCCTTCCTGTAACATCGGGTGGTGTAGGTGTCCTGGAGGGCAGGTAGTTTGCCCCGGTGATGCGTTGTGCAGACCTCACTACCCTCTGGAGAGCCTTACGGTTGAGGGCGGAGCAGTTGCCGTACCAGGCGGTGATACAGCCCGCCAGGATGCTCTCGATTGTGCATCTGTAGAAGTTTGTGAGTGCTTTTGGTGACAAGCCGAATTTCTTCAGCCTCCTGAGGTTGAAGAGGCGCTGCTGCGCCTTCTTCACGATGCTGTCAGTGTGAGTGGACCAATTCAGTTTGTCTGTGATGTGTATGCCGTGGAACTTAAAACTTGCTACCCTCTCCACTACTGTTCCATCGATGTGGATAGGGGGGTGTTCCCTCTGCTGTTTCCTGAAGTCCACAATCTTCTCCTTAGTTTTGTTGACGTTGAGTGTGAGGTTATTTTCCTGACACCACACTCCGAGGGCCCTCACCTCCTCTCTGTAGGCCGTCTCGTCGTTGTTGGTAATCAAGCCTACCACTGTTGTGTCGTCCGCAAACTTGATGATTGAGTTGGAGGCTTGCGTGGCCACGCATGCAGTCGTGGGTGAACAGGGAGTACAGGAGAGGGCTCAGAACGCACCCTTGTGGGGCCCCTGTGTTGAGGATCAGCGGGGAGGAGATGTTGTTGCCTACCCTCACCACCTGGGGGCAGCCCGTCAGGAAGTCCAGTACCCAGTTGCACAGGGCGGGGTCGAGACCCAGGGTCTCGAGCTTGATGACGAGCTTGGAGGGTACTATGGTGTTGAATGCCGAGCTGTAGTCGATGAACAACATTCTCACATAGGTATTCCTCTTGTCCAGGTGGGTTAGGGCAGTGTGCAGTGTGGTTGAGATTGCGTCGTCTGTGGACCTATTTGGGCGGTAAGCAAATTGGAGTGGGTCTAGGGTGTCAGGTAGGGTGGAGGTGATATGGTCCTTGACTAGTCTCTCAAAGCACTTCATGATGACGGAAGTGAGTGCTAGTTACCTTAGCTTTCTTGGGAACAATGGTGGCCCTCTTGAAGCATGTGGGAACAGCAGACTGGTATAGGGATTGATTGAATATGTCCATAAACACACCGGCCAGCTGGTCTGTGCATGCTCTGAGGGCGCGGCTGGGGATGCCGTCTGGGCCTGCAGCCTTGCGAGGGTTAACACGTTTAAATGTCTTACTCACCTCGGCTGCAGTGAAGGAGAGACTGCATGTTTTCGTTGCAGGCCGTGTCAGTGGCACTGTATTGTCCTCAAAGCGGGCAAAAAAGTTATTTATTCTGCCTGGGAGCAAGACATCCTGGTCCGTGACTGGGCTGGGTTTCTTCTTGTAGTCCGTGATTGACTGTAGACCCTGCCACATGCCTCTTGTGTCTGAGCCGTTGAATTGAGATTCTACTTTGTCTCTGTACTGACGCTTAGCTTGTTTAATAGCCTTGCAGAGGGAATAGCTGCACTGTTTGTATTCGGTCATGTTGCCAGACACCTTGCCCTGATTAAAAGCAGTGGTTCGCGCTTTCAGTTTCACGCGAATGCTGCCATCAATCCACGGTTTCTGGTTAGGGAATGTTTTTATCGTTGCTATGGGAACGACATCTTCGACGCACGTTCTAATGAACTCGCACACCGAATCAGCGTATTCGTCAATATTTTTATCTGACGCAATACAAACATGTCCCAGTCCACATGATGGAAGCAGTCTTGGAGTGTGGAGTCAGCTTGGTCTGACCAGCGTTGGACAGACCTCAGCGTGGGAGCCTCTTGTTTAAGTTTCTGCCTGTAGGCAGGGATCAACAAAATGGAGTCGTGGTCAGCTTTTCCGAAAGGGGGCGGGGCAGGGCCTTATATGCGTCGCGGAAGTTAGAGTAACAATGATCCAAGGTTTTACCACCCCTGGTTGCGCAATCGATATGCTGATAAAATTTAGGGAGTCTTGTTTTCAGATTAGCTTTGTTAAAATCCCCAGCTACAATGAATGCAGCCTCCGGATAAATGGTTTCCAGTTTGCAAAGAGTTAAATAAAGTTCGTTCAGAGCCATCAATGTGTCTGCTTGGGGGGGGATATATACGGCTGTGATTATAACTGTACTAAACTCTACTGTACTGTACTGTATTAAACTCTACTCTACTGTATTAAACTCTACTCTACTGTATTACATTTATAAATAAATTACATTTATCCTGACCCCTCCTGTCTCAGCCTCCAGTATTTATGCTGCAGTAGTTTGTGTCGGGGGCTAGGGTCAGTTTGTTATATCTGGAGTACTTCTCCTGTCCTATTCGGTGTCCTGTGTGAATCTAAGTGTGCGTTCTCTAATTCTCTCCTTCTCTCTTTCTTTCTCTCTCTCGGAGGACCTGAGCCCTAGGACCATGCCCCAGGACTACCTGACATGATGACTCCTTGCTGTCCCCAGTCCACCTGGCCATGCTGCTGCTCCAGTTTCAACTGTTCTGCCTTACTATTATTCAACCATGCTGGTCATTTATGAACATTTGAACATCTTGGCCACGTTCTGTTATAATACCCGGCACAGCCAGAAGAGGACTGGTCACCCCACATATGCTCTCTCTAATTCTCTCTTTCTTTCTCTCTCTCGGAGGACCTGAGCCCTAGGACCGTGCCCCAGGACTACCTGACATGATGGCTCCTTGCTGTCCCCAGTCCACCTGACTGTGCTGCTGCTCCAGTTTCAACTGTTCTGCCTTATTATTATTCGACCATGCTGGTCATTTATAACATTTGAACATCTTGGTCATGTTCTGTTATAATCTCTACCCGGCACAGCCAGAAGAGGACTGGCCACCCCACATAGCCCGGTTCCTCTCTAGGTTCTTCCTAGGTTTTGGCCTTTCTAGGGAGTTTTTCCTAGCCACCGTGCTTTTACACCTGCATTGTTTGCTGTTTGGGGTTTTAGGCTGGGTTTCTACAGCACTTTGAGATATCAGCTGATGTACTATATAAATCAATTTGATTTGATTTGAATGTATTAAACTCTACTCTACTGTATTAAACTCTAGTCTACTGTACTAAACTCTACTGTGCTGTACTGTATTAAACTATACTGTACTGTACTAAACTCTACTGTACTCTACTGTATTAAACTCTACTCTACTGTATTAAACTCTACTGTACTGTATTAAACTCTAGTCTACTGTACTAAACTCTACTGTACTGTACTGTATTAAAATATACTGTACTGTACTAAACTCTACTGTACTGTACTGTATTAAACTCTAGTCTACTGTACTAAACTCTACTGTACTGTACTGTTTAAACTTGTAAAACAGACGTCTATAATTGGTTCAGATTTGGACTGACAAGATGTCAACTACTTTACAACGTCCATGTACGTCGGGTGTCGGTCAGTGCTCAGTGGGTGAGGACGCTGGTTACAGTAAATGGAAAGAGAGGGGGCTCGTGGGTAGGTGTCAGTAAGAGCCAGGAGAGGTGACATTAAAACAACATTTCTCTGCACCTATCTGGTGTATGTGACAATAAAACATTTACAGTAACGGGAGATAGAGAGCCAGGGAGCGGTTGTTCAGAACGTTTTATCACTCTTTCTTTTACCACCAGACGACAGAAAGAGAAAGAAACCCGTTATGAGATGAACATGACAGTATGCCAGTGGAAGGGAGGACAGTAGCAGGTGACACAACTGTGGTTTGTGGCTACTATGATTTCCCATTGTAGCCAAGTCAGTTGAAGTCATTCTGTTACAGATGTTTTGGTCATTCGGTTACTGATTTGGTAACAGAATGATGTGTTTTAACCCCTTAATAAATGACAAACCAAATTGTTATCAGTAAAAACACCTACTAATAGATAGGTCTACCTTCACTTGTTACTTCTGTCTACTTTCATTATCCTCCCTCCTCACGCGGGAGAGAAATTGTAAAATGTCTTAAAGATACGTGGGTTTTTGGTAACAGAATGACAAGACACTAGGCATTATTTCTTAAACTTACAGAAGGAAAATAATTTCTGCAAAACTCAATATAAGTGTTGATATTAGCTGGCAGGGTTCTTTACTTCAACATTATTGTGTTTTGATGTATTTAAAAAAATGTCTAAGACTCCTTTTCCATTTGTTTGACCAGAAATCAAAGCCTTTATTTCTTTCAACTTTTTCAGATAGAAAATGGTTGAAGAAACACATTAAATGCCTTAATTTCTCAAAAAAAGACTCTTAGCTTTCATTTGACACCAAATTTGATGTGCTCCAATCAACTTCCCGTCCGTGCTAAGGGTGCTTCTTACATGGAAATTCTCTAGGGCATTCAACAGGCTGCGACACCAAATGGCACCCTAATCCCTATGTCATGCACAGAGCCAATAGGACTCTGATCAAAAGTAGTGCACTATAAAGGGATTAGGGCTCCGTTTGGAACACAACCGTAGTCCCTCCAGTTTGTCCCTTGTTATTGTGTTATCGCCATCCTATAATTGCTCAATTTGACGTCTTCATTAACCGTATTATTGCTTCGGCTGCCTAGGTTTTCTTTTTGCCAATAAAGCTATTTGAATTTGAAAGTGAGGAAGCGGAGACAGCGAGGTAATATGGAAGTTAATTAGAATGTGTTCTGATGGGGCGATGAGGATACAAACACTGATTAGCCGATGCAAATAGTAATGAGACTTGGTTATGTGCAAAAAAGACTCTTTCTTTGCTTCAAGAAAACAATTCTGTATTTTAGGTCAGTTTCAGCAGCTTGGGGTAGAAAAGTGTTGCGGATATGATGTGCCTTGTAAAGGTTTGCAGGACTGTCTGTTATGTAATTGGAACACAATGCAAACGTTCACCGTGTGACACCTGTTCGATATTTTCGTTCCCACTGCATTGTACATTCCATCTAGTTGTGTTTCTGTCTGTTTCTATTGCACCCTCATGTGTCCTCGCCCTCTCAGCTTATTTTCTCTCTTCTTCTTTCCGTCTTCCTATTCTATTCTCTCCCAAACCCTTGTCTTTATCCAATGCTTGCAGCCCCCAAGTGTGCATGTGTGAGTTTTTTGAGTACACACACGTTCCAGACTGTGTGTGTGTGCCTGCAGTCTTATGTGAGTGTGGATACACATGTTCCAGTGTGTGTGTGTGTGTGTGTGTGTGTGTGTGTGTGTGTGTGTGTGTGTGTGTGTGTGTGTGTGTGTGTGTGTGTGTGTGTGTGTGTGTGTGTGTGTGTGTGTGTGTTCATGTGTGCGTGCGGGTGCGACGCACATCATTCTGTCCTCCTGTGTGTCAATGTGTGTGTGTTTGTGGGGGTCCCTAGTCTCTTCCAGGACTTTCTATTCTCTAATTAAACCTCAGAGAGAGGAAAGAGAGAGACCAGTGGGCTGCTCTAGTAGAGCCCAGAGCCCAGTGAGAGAGAAACCCTACCCACGCACCCAATAACCTAATCATGACCTAATCACACCAGGCCACAACACATTACATTTTCATGCTCAAAAACACATTAAAGAGGCTACCAACTGAACTCAAGGCAAACTGGAGGGGGCTAAAATCACCTTGAGGACAGTGTCTGTGGCACACTGTTAAACTTATCTCAGATCAGGGAGCAAAAACAGCAAAGAGAGGAAAAATCCATTCATAGTTAATAGGAAACTGATCTCAGGTCAGATCATATACACTACAATTGCGATAAGGACAATGGCTTTGTAGACCTGCTAAACTGATCTAAGATCAGTGTAATAATGGTCAAGGTGACCTCCAGGTCACACCCCGTCCTGGGGCTTAGGGAGAGGACAATCCATGGTGGACATCAAGGAGCGTGGCAGAGGTTATGCTGCCTGGGGGGCCCTCCAGGTTTTGGGGCACGTCTGAGAGGCTTCTAATTGGATAATTGGTTCAATTACAGAGCCCTAATTGGCCTAGCTAATGTTGCCGGGGGGTTGCTGAGGAGCAGCGGGGGGTGGTGGTGATGGATGAATAGAAGAGGGGGAGAGAGAGAGGAGGGAGGAGGAGGGAAAGAGCCAGGGATGGCAATACTCGCTTATTAAAGATGGTACATCAGCAAAACACTCTGTATTTTTTATTGTTACTGTTATTATTATTATTACAATTTTAATTATTAGAAGAGAACAGAGGAGAGCACACCACGTCATCGGCAGAGCCGTCAGTGTGAAAACAAAAGCCTATAAAAGCATTCACTGTGTGTGTGTGTGTGTGTGTGTGTGTGTGTGTGTGTGTGTGTGTGTGTGTGTGTGTGTGTGTGTGTGTGTGTGTGTGTGTGTGTGTGTGTGTGTGTCTGTGTCTGTGTGTGTGTGCGCGCCCGTGTACAGCACGTCTGTGTGTACGTGTGAGTTCTGTCCTCTCCACTTGGCCCTGCGGACCTTCTAGCATCTTCTCTCCTCTCCACTGAGCCACGGCGCTCATCTGAATCGGGCTCCAGACCCACAGTACAGTACAGACATTCAGCATTAAATCCTTCCTCTGGAGTTGGGTCGGGTATGGCTTGCCTGACCACTTTAATCTCCAGGTGTTTCTATAGCCTCTTCTCTCTGTCTCAGTGGTCTGTTCTAAAGGCCTCGCTTGTCTGACAGAGGTGTGACTGGCCACAGCTTGGTTCCTCTGCAACTTTCGACAGTGGACTCTCAGAGACCCTCGTTCTACTAGCGAGAGATAATAACCTAGCCAACCAGGCAGTGAGACAGTGTGTCGGTGTGTGTGTGTGTGTGCGCACGTGCATGCATGGAATCAGAAAGCAGCCCATTGAGTCGTCAAAGAAGCAAGGGAGATATCTGGGGATACGATGGGTGAGTGTGTGTGTGTGTGTGCGTGTCCTTCCCGACAACACCACTCAATCACCTCTATTAAACCCTCAGGGAAGAAAATTGAGGAACAGCCATAACCGAACACTGTTTTAAAGCCCCTCTCTGGTGGAGAGGCACAGCCATAAAAACAGACGGACACCGCAGAGGATCCACAAATAAAACAGACGGACACCACAGAGGATCCACAAATAAAACACACGGACACCGCAGAGGATCCACAAATAAAACACACGGACACCGCAGAGGATCCACAAATAAAACACACGGACACCACAGAGGATCCACAAATAAAACACACGGACACCGCAGAGGATCCACAAATAAAACAGACGGACACCACAGAGGATCCACAAATAAAACACACGGACACCGCAGAGGATCCACAAATAAAACACACGGACACCGCAGAGGATCCCCAAATAAAACACACGGACACCGCAGAGGATCCACAAATAAAACAGAGGATCCACAAATAAAACACACGGACACCACAGAGGATCCACAAATAAAACACACGGACACCACAGAGGATCCACAAATAAAACACACGGACACCGCAGAGGATCCACAAATAAAACACACGGACACCGCAGAGGATCCCCAAATAAAACACACGGACACCGCAGAGGATCCACAAATAAAACACACGGACACCACAGAGGATCCACAAATAAAACACACGGACACCACAGAGGATCCACAAATAAAACACACGGACACCGCAGAGGATCCACAAATAAAACACACGGACACCACAGAGGATCCACAAATAAAACACACGGACACCGCAGAGGATCCACAAATAAAACACACGGACACCGCAGAGGATCCCCAAATAAAACACACGGACACCGCAGAGGATCCACAAATAAAACACACGGACACCGCAGAGGATCCACAAATAAAACACACGGACACCGCAGAGGATCCACAAATAAAACACACGGACACCGCAGAGGATCCACAAATAAAACACACGGACACCGCAGAGGATCCCCAAATAAAACACACGGACACCGCAGAGTATCCCCAAATAAAACACACGGACACCGCAGAGGATCCACAAATAAAACACACGGACACCGCAGAGTATCCCCAAATAAAACAGACGGACACCGCAGAGGATCCACAAATAAAACAGACGGACACCGCAGAGGATCCACAAATAAAACACACGGACACCGCAGAGGATCCCCAAATAAAACACACAGGACACCGCAGAGGATCCACAAATAAAACAGACGGACACCGCAGAGGATCCACAAATAAAACACACGGACACCGCAGAGTATCCCCAAATAAAACAGACGGACACCGCAGAGGATCCCCAAATAAAACACACGGACACCGCAGAGGATCCACAAATAAAACACACGGACACCACAGAGGATCCACAAATAAAACACACGGACACCGCAGAGGATCCCCAAATAAAACAGACGGACACCGCAGAGGATCCCCAAATAAAACACACGGACACCGCAGAGGATCCACAAATAAAACACACGGACACCGCAGAGGATCCCCAAATAAAACACACGGACACCGCAGAGGATCCCCAAATAAAACACACGGACACCGCAGAGGATCCCCAAATAAAACACACGGACACCGCAGAGGATCCCCAAATAAAACACACGGACACCGCAGAGGATCCCAAATAAAACACACGGACACCGCCCCAAATAAAACACACGGAGGATCCCCAAATAAAACACACGGACACCGCAGAGGATCCACAAATAAAACACACGGACACCGCAGAGGATCCCAAATAAAACACACGGACACCGCAGAGGATCCACAAATAAAACACACGGACACCGCAGAGGATCCACAAATAAAACACACGGACACCGCAGAGGATCCACAAATAAAACACGGACACCGCAGAGATCCACAAATAAAACACACGGACACCGCAGAGGATCCACAAATAAAACACACGGACACCGCAGAGGATCCACAAATAAAACACACGGACACCGCAGAGGATCCCCAAATAAAACACACACCGCAGAGGATCCACAAATAAAACAGACGGACACCGCAGAGGATCCACAAATAAAACACACGGACACCGCAGAGGATCACCGTAAATAAAACAGAGGATCCCAAATAAAACAGACGGACACCGCAGAGGATCCCCAAATAAAACACACGGACACCGCAAGGAAAACACACGGACACCGCAGAGGATCCACAAATAAAACACACGGACACCGCAGAGGATCCACAAATAAAACACACGGACACCGCAGAGGATCCCCAAATAAAACACACGGACACCGCAGAGGATCCCCAAATAAAACACACGGACACCGCAGAGGATCCACAAATAAAACACACGGACACCGCAGAGGATCCACAAATAAAACACACGGACACCGCAGAGGATCCCCAAATAAAACACACGGACACCGCAGAGGATCCACAAATAAAACACACGGACACCGCAGAGGATCCACAAATAAAACACACGGACACCGCAGAGGATCCACAAATAAAACACACGGACACCGCAGAGGATCCCCAAATAAAACACACGGACACCGCAGAGGATCCACAAATAAAACACACGGACACCGCAGAGGATCCAAAATAAAACACACGGACACCGCAGAGGATCCCCCAAATAAAACCCGGACAAGGATAAAACACACGGATAAAACAAATAAAACACGGACACCGCAGAGGATCCCCAAATAAAACACACGGACACCGCAGAGGATCCACAAATAAAACACACGGACACCGCAGAGGATCCACAAATAAAACACACGGACACCGCAGAGGATCCACAAATAAAACACACGGACACCGCAGAGGATCCCCAAATAAAACACACGGACACCGCAGAGGATCCCCAAATAAAACACACGGACACCGCAGAGGATCCACAAATAAAACACACGGACACCGCAGAGTATCCACAAATAAAACACACGGACACCGCAGAGGATCCACAAATAAAACACACGGACACCGCAGAGTATCCCCAAATAAAACACACGGACACCGCAGAGGATCCACAAATAAAACACACGGACACCGCAGAGTATCCCCAAATAAAACACACGGACACCGCAGAGGATCCACAAATAAAACACACGGACACCGCAGAGGATCCACAAATAAAACACACGGACACCGCAGAGGATCCACAAATAAAACACACGGACACCGCAGAGGATCCACAAATAAAACACACGGACACCGCAGAGGATCCACAAATAAAACACACGGACACCGCAGAGGATCCACAAATAAAACACACGGACACCGCAGAGGATCCACAAATAAAACACACGGACACCGCAGAGGATCCACAAATAAAACACACGGACACCGCAGAGGATCCCCACACACGGACACCGCAGAGGATCCACAAATAAAACACACGGACACCGCAGAGGATCCACAAATAAAACACACGGACACCGCAGAGGATCCACAAATAAAACACACGGACACCGCAGAGGATCCACAAATAAAACACACGGACACCGCAGAGGATCCACAAATAAAACACACGGACACCGCAGAGGATCCCCAAATAAAACACACGGACACCGCAGAGGATCCACAAATAAAACACACGGACACCGCAGAGGATCCACAAATAAAACACACGGACACCGCAGAGGATCCACAAATAAAACACACGGACACCGCAGAGGAAAATAAAAACACACGGACACCGCAGAGGATCCACAAATAAAACACACGGACACCGCAGAGGATCCACAAATAAAACACACGGACACCGCAGAGGATCCACAAATAAAACACACGGACACCGCAGAGGATCCACAAATAAAACACACGGACACCGCAGAGGATCCAAATAAATAAAACACACGGACACCGCAGAGGATCCACAAATAAAACACACGGACACCGCAGAGGATCCACAAATAAAACACACGGACACCGCAGAGGATCCACAAATAAAACACACGGACACCGCAGAGGATCCACAAATAAAACACACGGACACCGCAAATCCACAAATAAAACACACGGACACCGCAGAGGATCCACAAATAAAACACACGGACACCGCAGAGGATCCACAAATAAAACACGGACACCGCAGAGACAAATAAAACACCGCACCGCAGAGGATCCACAAATAAAACACACGGACACCGCAGAGGATCCACAAATAAAACACACGGACACCGCAGAGGATCCACAAATAAAACAACACCGCAGAGGATCCACAAATAAAACACATGGTACAAATAAAACACACGGACACCAGAAGAAACACTCTGATGGCCACTGTTTTATCTCTTTCCCTTCATTCCTCCAGACATCCACTCTTTCATCCCTCCATCTCATCATGAAATGTTTTTTTGGTTCTAAAATCAGCCCAGCTCCTTCCTTTTCATTTCAAAACGAATTACAAAATGTCAGGTGACAGTCTGTGTGTGTGTGTGTGTTAGTGGTGAGTGGGTCAGCTATTTGTTCACCCACACCCGCCCGCAATTGATAATAACCTATCCACAACCGCCTGACTACAGTGCCTTGCGAAAGTATTCGGCCCCCTTGAACTTTGCGACCTTTTGGCACATTTCAGGCTTCAAACATAAAGATATAAAATTTTATTTTTTTGTGAAGAATCAACAACAAGTGGGACACAATCATGAAGTGGAACGACATTTATTGAATATTTCAAACTTTTTTAACAAATCAAAAACGGAAAAATTGGGCGTGCAAAATTATTCAGCCCCTTTACTTTCAGTGCAGCAAACTCTCTCCAGAAGTTCAGTGAGGATCTCTGAATGATCCAATGTTGACCTAAATGACTAATGATGATAAATACAATCCACCTGTGTGTAATCAAGTCTCCGTATAAATGCACCTGCACTGTGATAGTTACTGTCTTGTCTCATCGCTGCAACTCTCGTACAGACTCAGGAGAGGCGAAGGTCGAGAGCCATGCGTCCTCCGAAACACAACCCAACCAAGCCGCACTGCTTCTTGACACAATGCCCACTTAACCTGGAAGTCAGCCGCACCAATGTGTAAGAGGAAACACTGTACACCTAGCGACCTGGTCAGCGTGCACTGTGCCCGGCCCGACACAGGAGTCACTAGTACGCCATGAGACAAGGACATCCCTGCCGGCCAAACCCTCCCTAACCCGGATGACGCTGGGCCAATTGTGCGTTGCGTCGCTCCATGAGCCTCCCGGTCGTGGCCGGCTGCGGCAGAGCCTGGGCTCGAACCCAGAATCTCTGGTGGCACAGCTAGCACTGCGATGTAGTGCCTTGGACCAGAGTGCCACCCGGGAGGCCCCGTGATCCTGAAATTTTGACATAATGACGATGTAAGGTGTTGACTGAGGGACCCATTTGTCTTTCCGGGTGCCAAGGGGAGCGTACGTTGAGGGGGGTAGGGTGAAGGAGGGGGCGCCTCAATCTACTGTGCCAGGAGGAGCACTTTGCATTCTGGGAGGCGGCCGGTCACCGTGGTGACAGGAGGCCGACAGCTCCAGATGGAATGGCCATGCGAAGTCAGCAGCTGTTCACACCACTGTCCACCACAACCGTCTAAGTCCTTCACTACTATGTCTTATGGCATCGTCCGCCCCAATCACAACCTCTCTATCTGTCTGGCTGTCCGCCAGGGAGGAAGGGGGGGACACGTTGACCCAGAATTCAGAAGAAAAGTGAACAAGGGAGGGAGGGAGCGAGGGAAGAAGAGAGAGAGAGAGAGTCTTCCCGAAGAGACAGTGATCAGATGATGCCCTCTCGTTTGTTTGAAAACTCTCTCTCTCCTCTCCCTCTCCTCACTCTCTCCTCCCTCTCCTCTCTCTCTCCTCTCCCCCTCCTCTCTCTCCTCCCTCTCCACTCTCTCCTCCCTCTCCACTCTCTCCTCTCTCTCCTCTCTCTCTCCTCTCTCTCCTCTCTCTCTCCTCTCCTCTCCCTCGCCTCTCTCTCCTCTCTCTCTCTCTCTCTCTCTCTCTCTCTCTCTCTCTCTCTCTCTCTCTCTCCTCTCTCTCTCTCTCTCTCTTCTATCCTCTCTCTCTCTCTCTCTCTCCTCTCTCTCTCCTATCCTCTCTCTCTCTCCTCTCTCTCCTATCCTCTCTCTCTCTCCTCTCCCTCTCCTATCCTCTCTCTCTCTCTCTCTCTCTCCTCTCCTCTCTCTCTCCCTCTCCTCTCTCTCTCTCCACTCCCTCTCCTCTCTCTCTCTCTCCTCTCTCTCCCACCAAAGCCAATATACAACATGAGACCAGTCACAGTTGTCTAAGTGCCCGACTGATCTATTATTGAACATTTTTCAGCTTCAGCATTATTGATGCTAAGACCCTTCTGATCTCACAGTGTGTGTGTGTGTGTGTGTCTCATTGTCTGCACACTTCACTTGTCAGCCAAGTTAATTAATTTACTGTAATGTTTATTCACTGTTGATCCCCCCTCAAATCCCTATTCACTGGACTGGACTTCCTTCATTCATTTAGCCAAACACACACACACACACACACACACACACACACACACACACACACACACACACACACACACACACACACACACACACACACACACACACACACACACACACACACACACACACACACACACACACACACACACAGGTAAAATACTGGAGCAAAAATGGCCTGATAGGCTGGCAGTTGTAGTAGAGTTACAAAGGAGAGGAGGGAGGGTGAGAGAGAGAGAACAAGAGAAAGAGAAAGGGGGAGACACACCAGGAACATTACAAAGGCAAGAGTTAAAATGAAATATTTACAGGGTTGAATTTGTGTGAGAGCGTGGTTTCTGCCGAGGGTCAGTGGCTCTGGGTCCAGTTATGATGAGCATGAGACTGGGCATTAATTATCCAGCTACTGGGTGGATTAAGCACGGTCTGACACACAGAGACTGACACACAGAGACTGACACACAGAGACTGACACAGAGAGGGGCTAGGATACCAATGGGACCCTTATCTAGTTCACTACTTTAGACCAGAGCCGGAGAGAAAGGGGGACATCACTCTACTTGTCTTGTCTACATACACACATACATACACCAAATACACGCATGCATACACCTAATACACACATACATACACCTAATACACACATACATACACCTAATACACACATACATACACCTAATACACACATACATACACCTGATACACATATACATACACCTAATACACATATACATACACCTAATACACACATACATACACCTAATACACATATACATACACCTAATACACACATACTAAAAGGCAGGAAAACAGATGCACACACACTAGATACATTGAGACAGGGGATAGAGAGCTATACCAAGCCCCCAACACAGGGGTCTACACAACTAGTATAGTGTGTGTGTGCGTGTGTGTGTGTGTGTGTGTGTGTGTGTGTGTGTGTGTGTGTGTGTGTGTGTGTGTGTGTGCGTGCGTGCGTGCGTGCGTGCGTGCGTGCGTGCGTGCGTGCGTGTGTGTGTGTGTGTGCGCGAGTGTGTGCGCGAGTGTGTGTGGGACTTGTGGCCGGGCGGACTGTGGCGGTGCATCAAACCCAGCCCATGCATTGTGCTCTGAATGCTTGGGCCCTTCTGTCTGTCTGTCCCAACACAGCCTTCCTGACTGGCTAACTGACTCCTCTAGAAATCAACTGGAACGAACTGCACTCACACACATTCTAATGAAACACACAAAGACGTATGCACACATACACACATGCCGGCATGCAGGCACGCACACACACGGTCCCAGAGCACAGTCCCAATGCCGATCAAACAGCGCTCAGCCGACATCCACAGGGACAGGGCCAGGAGAGAGATCCAGGAGAGGCAGAGGACGACACCACTTAAGCCCAGGAGGAAAGCCGCTCAGAGGGGTGGAGGACACGGCCAAGGGCCCTGAGGGATGGGCGGTTACTGCTACAGTACGATAAGAGATGGTTACTATTAAAATAGGTCATTAAAATGACCATACACTAACAGGACAGTTTATTAGGTACACCACACAGTTCATAAAAATGGATTGCTCTTACAGACCGTGTGTCACGTGGCTGTGACTTGGTATATAAAGCAGGCAGACAGGCAGACAGGCATTGAGGCATTCAGTTACTGTTCCATTAAACGTTGGAATGGGCAAAATAAGTGACCGAAACGGCTTTGAGCCTCCTGGGCTTTTCACACACGACAGTGTCTAGGGTTTATCAAGAATGGTGTGACAAACAAAAAACATCCAGTTAGTGGCAGTCCTGTGGGCGAAAAACAGCTCGTAGATGAGAGGTGGAAGGAGAATGGCAAGAGTCATGCAAGCTAACAGGCGGGCCACAAACAGACAAATAACGGCGCAGTACAACAGTGGTGTGCAGAACGGCGTCTCGGAACGCACAACTCGTCGCTCCTTGTCACAGATGGGATATTGCAGCAGACGACCACACCGGGTTCCACACCTATCAGCTAAAAACAAGAAGAAGCGTCTCCAGTGGACAACTGAGGAGCGGAAAAACATTGCCTGGAACGTGACAGTGAGTTCAGTGTACTTGAGTGGCCTGGTCAGTCCCCAGACCTCAACCCAATAGAGCATCTTTGGGATGAGATGGAGCGGGCTGTTCACAGCATGAATGTCCCGCCGTCCAATGTGCAAGAACTGTGTGATGCCATCGCGTCAGCATGGACAAACATCCCTGTTGAATGTTTCAGACATCTCGTAGAATGCCCCGGAGAATTCAGACTGTTCTGGAGGCAAATGGAGTCCGACCCGGCACTGGATGAGTGAACCTAATAAACTGGCCGGTGAGAGTATATCTCTCTACATGTATTTGACCTTGCCTAGGACTACCAGTCCTACACTTATGGTGCTTATCATTTACTTTCCCTTTGAGATCAAGTGACTGAGCTGGAATGATCCCGAGTCCAACATTAGCTTCAAGCAGCAGTTAGTCAGCCAGCTGTATGTTGTCATTGGAAGAGAACATTAACAGGTAGACATATGGAGTGTATGGTGGGGCACCAGGGAGAAGCTGGGCTGTAGACAGAAGGCTGGGGGGACTGGGGCTGGTGAGGGGCCACGAGTACTAGAGATCCTGGTGGCAGAGTGGGGTAGAGTTGGAGGGCAGGGGCAGACTTGGGACAAGGTACTGGAGGGTATGGGTGAGAGATGGAGGCTACAGGTGGTTAAACTCTGCCTCAGAGGAAGGGAGAGAGGGATGCCACCCAGGAGGTATGGAGGGTCTGATAGATAGGTTGAATGACACATGCAACAGCATCGCAATGTTACGCCATTAGCGATATTGTTGTTGTTGATGTTTGATTTTACCGCCAAATCAGTGATGCTGATGCCCACCAATGCGCCAAAAAACCAAAGTCCTTTTTTTCTCTCTCGATTAAATCCAATTAAATTCAATAAACTTTATTTATCCCCACTGGGCAATTATTAAGGCTTGAAAACGTAGTCCATAAAACACACAACAACACGATAGATACATAACCAACAACATACTGTGTACTCCCCCCCCATACCCCGGCTCTCTCCCCATGTATCTCTCTCTCCATCTCTGTTGGATATCTAATAGCATGTGAATGAATATTCATCCAGTTGTCTGATCCAGTGGTTGTGTCGGAGCGCCATGTTGATTTAACTACAGAGGGAGTGGACGAGGCAGCGCAAATGAATATACATGGAGATCACTACACATGGAGCACACAATGATAATGAGATGCAGTAGATATTTATGGTGGTTGATCTCCAATTAATATTATTATGTGAGGATTGATTGACCCTCTTAATCATCTCTCTCTCTCTCTCTCTCTCTCTCTCTCTCTCTCTCTCTCTCTCTCTCTCTCTCTCTCTCTCTCTCTCTCTCTCTCTCTCTCTCTCTCTCTCTCTCTCTCTCTCTCTCATATATTAAACGGAGATGTTATGTCACTGGCCTACACACAATACCCCATAATGTCAAAGGCAATCCTAAATAAGTTCAGGAGCAAAGATTTGCTTAACAATTTACATTATACTATAAATCGCATGGACTCATTCTGTGTGCAATAGTGTTGAACATGATTTTTGAATGACTACCTCATCTCTCTACCCCACAGATACAATTATCTGTAAGGTCCCTCAGTCAAGCAGAGATTTTCAAATGCAAAAACCAGGGATGTTTTCCAATGCCTCGCGAAGAAGGGCAACTGACATTCAAATATCCCTTTGAGCATGGTGAAGTTATTAATTGCACTTTGGATGGTGTATCAATACACCCAGTCACTACAAAGAACCAGGCATTTTTTCCGAACTCATGAGGTCATTGGTGACTTTAAAACATTTATTTTGACAATTAGGATAAACTTGGGTATGAAAATGTTACGTCTCTGTGTCCAGTATGAAGGACGTTAGAGGTAGTTCCGTGACACAATGCTAACTAGCGTTAGCGCAATGGCGGAGTCTATGGGTATCTACTAGCATGCCGATGCCAATAGACTTTCAGTCAATACGAAAATGCTAGTTTGCAATTGTGCTAGCGGTAGTGAACAACTTACTTCAAAACTGCCCGAAGAGACATGAAAATGGTATCCACAAGTTCATCTGACTCTGGGGAAGTAGATCATTTGCCAAATTCCCGGAGTATACCTTCAAATCTAGTTGAAAATCAAGACCTGAAAATGGTTGTCTTTGAATTGTGAAAAGAGTAATGGCCAAATGTGACGGGTTTCAAGACGCTAGCCATATGTCGCACGTCAGTGCAACACAGGAGAGGCATTTGAACATTTTTTATTATTATTTTCTATCAAAATGTGTTTTTGGGCAGATATCCCTTCTGGAAACTGTGAACTTCCATGAACTTCTGTGAACTTCCATGTGCCTTAATAATAAATGTGTATGTCATCTGTAAACACAAATAAAATTGTTAAATTACAAGCCTAGGGCCTCCAGAGTGGTGCAGCAGTCTAAGGCCCTGCATCGGCCGTGACCGGGAGACCCAAAGGCCAGTGTTGTCCGGGTTAGGGGAGCACTTGGCCAGGGGGATTCCCTCGGCTCATCGCGCTCTAGTGACTTCTTGTGGCGGGCCGGGTGCCTGCAAGCTGACTTCGGTCGTCAGTTGAACAGTGTTTCCTCTGACACATTGGTGTGGCTGGCTTCTGGGTTAAGCGAGCAGTGTGTTAAGAAGCAGCATGGTTTGGCGGGTCATGTCTTGAAGTCTTTGGATGTTTACTAAACTAGCTTACTCACTCTGTTTAGCACATGGCCTCACATGTAAATCCTTAAAGAGATAGGTGGAGCTAAGGCTTAAGAGGGTGTGAATGATGCTGAATGAGTGTAGACAAATTACAGCTCTCCAGTAGGTTTACCAAAATATTCACGGGCCATTTTCTCAAAAGTTTATCAACTTTCAAAGCAGAATTACTTTCCCATTGTTCCTCAACTTCAGTATATGATTTACCATTTTGTAGCTCCGAGTCTTTACTTTTATCCAATGATAAGACCGAATCAAGACGGTCAGTCACAAATGTTGCACAATCCCATTGTGGAAAGCTCTTAGAGACTTACCCAGAAAGACTCACAGCTGTATCGCTGCCAAAGGTGCTTCTACAAAAAGTATTGACTCAGGGGTGTGAATACTTATGTAAATGAACTACTATTTCTATATTTTATTCATAATAGATTTGCTAACATTTCTAAAATCATGTTTTCACTTTGTCATTATGGGGTATTGTGTGTAAAAAAATAAACATGTAAAAAATGTAGTATCCAGACTCTAACACAACAAAATGTGGAATAAGTCAAGGGGTATGAATACTTTCCAAAGGCACTGTATCTCTTTTTCTGTCTCTTTGGCTCTCCATCTCTTCCCTCCTCAATCTCTCCTCCTCAATCTCTCCATCTCTCTGTGACAGAACATGTTTGAGGTGTCACATCACTTGAAGTGGCTCCGCGTGATACCGACCACGTCGACTCACGCTCCCTCTCTCTCTCCCGCGCTCCTCTCTGGTGAATCAGGGGCCTCTGCCCCTCGGCTCCCTGGGAAAATAATGAGGCGACTGCTCCACGACTGAAGAGCAAACGAGTGGAGAGTGAGAGAGGAGGAGAGGAGCGCGCGAGAGAGAGATAGGAAGGAGGAAGCCTATATAGTATATGGAGGATGTGAGCAGCAGCTTGTTTTGTACTGTCGTCCTCAGGGTGGGTCACACAGAATTGCGGGGAGTGAGTTTATTCCTAACACCGTCGTTTGGTGAAAGCCAATCATTAATCACAAGGCGGTGTTTATGTATTTACACTACAACACGTCTTCAGTCATCCTCACGCGTCTAGCTGTGCCTGGGCACGACAGTGTGTGTGTGTGTGTGTGTGTGTGTGTGTGTGTGTGTGTGTGTGTGTGTGTGTGTGTGTGTGTGTGTGTGTGTGTGTGTGTGTGTGTGTGTGTGTGTGTGTGTGTGTGTGTGTGTGTGTGCGCGAGTGTGTGTGTGACAGCAGTATGTATGGCGGCAGTTTAGCCCCTGGGGCAACATCCTACAAAAGTCCTGTATTAATTATGAGTGTCCTGTATGTGATGTGTCCGTGTGGCGTGTGTGTGTGTGTGTGTGTGTGTGTGTGTGTGTGTGTGTGTGTGTGTGTGTGTGTGTGTGTGTGTGTGTGTGTGTGTGTGTGTGTGTGTGTGTGTGTGTGTTTTTTTTGACTCATTAAGCACTGAGCGACGATGAGATCAGAAAGTAGGTTACCCTGTTTTTTTTCTCCCCTCAGCAGTTTCTCTCTACCCTCCCTCCCTCCCTCCTTCCCTCCCTCCAAACAGCAGCATGAAAAATGAATAAGACATTGCAGCCTTGTGCTTTAATGTTTGATAAGCGCTCCGAGCCCCTGCCGTAATGAGAAGGGCCCCAAGAGGGGAGTGCGACAATAAACTCACTTCTTTATACAATGACGTATATACAGATGCCAAGAGCAGGGGGGCAGAGAGGAAAGAAAGGGTAACCCTCCCTCCTTCATTCCATCCCAGTCTCTCTCGCTCTTTCCCCCCGCCCCCATCTCTCTCTCTCCTCTCTCCTCTCCCCTGGGAGCGATTTCAAAGAGATATACAGAGCTAGATGCACATCCGCTCCCTCCCTAAATCTCTTAACGGCTGAGCCGGAGCCTCTGTTGCATTGTGGGGAGGCGGGAGGGGAGGAACAACGACCCTCTCATGAAAGGAGAGGACACACTCACACACTTCTCTCTATATCTTTTTTTAGAGCCCATCTCAAGCCTGTCTGCAGTCCTAGAAAGACATATAGAGACCCTACACAAGTCGTACAGTGTCCATCATACAGCGGTAGTTACGATTTAGCCATGCTGGAAAAGACTGAGGTAGGGCGGTTTCTAAACCACAATTTGGTTTTTACTCACTAACAATAACCCATAACACCCTACCCCTAAACCTTACCCAATTCATCTTTAATCTAAGGTGCCTTCGGGAAAGTATTCAGACCCCTTGACTTTTCACACATTTTGTTAGGTAACAGCCTCATTCTAAAATGGATTAAATTGTTCCCCCCCCCCCATTAATCTACATACAATACCCCATAATGACAAAGCAAAAACCGGTTACTATAAAAAAAAATCTAATTTATAGAAAGAAAAAAAAATGGAAATATCATATTTAAATAAGTATTCAGACCTTTTACTCAGTACTTCGTTGAAGCACCTTTGGCAGCGATTACAGCCTCGAGTCTTCTTGGGTATGATGCTACAAGCTTGGCACACCTGTATTTGGGGAGTTTCTCCCATTCGTCTTTGCAGATCCTCTCAAGCTCTGTGAGGTTGGATGGGGAGCGTCGATGCATAGCTATTTTATATTTTTTAGATCAGGTTCAAGTCCGGGCTCTGGCTAGGCCACTCAAGGACATTCGTTGTCTTGGCTGTATGCTTAGGGTCATTGTCCTGTTGGAAGGTGCATCTTCACCCCAGTCTGAGGTCCTGAGCGCTCTGGAACAGGTTTTCATCAAGGATCTCTCTGTACTTTTCTCCGTTCATCTTTGCTTCGATCCTGACTAGTTTACCGAGGAGTGGATTCCGCCTGACCACTCTACCATAAAGGCCTGATTAGTAGAGTGCTGCAGAGATGGTTGTCCGTCTCGAAGGTCTCCCAGCTCTGTCAGAGTGACCATTGGGTTCTTGGTCACCTCCCTGACCAAGGCCCTTCTCCCCCGATTGCTCAGTTTGGCCGGGCGGCCAGCTCTAGGAAGAGTCTTGGTGGTTCCAAATTTCTTCCATTTAAGAATGATGGAGACCACTGTGTTCTTGGGGACCTTCAATGCTGCAGAAATGTTTTGGGCCCTTCCCAAGATCTGTGCCTCGACACAATCCTGTCTCGGAGCTCTATGGACAATTCCTTTGACCTCATGGCTTGGTTTTTGCTCTGATATGCACTGTCAACTGTTTCCAACTGTTTCCAAATCATGTCCAATGAATTGAATTTACCACAGGTGGACTCCAATCAAGTTGTAGAAACATCTCGAGGATGATCAATGGAAACAGGATGCACCTGAGCAAAATGTTGAGTGTCATAGCAGAGGGTCTGAATACTTAAATAAGGTTTTTCTGTTTTTTAAATTTTAATACATTTGCCAACATTTCTCAAAAATAGTTTTCCCTTTGTCATCATGGGGTATTGTGTGTAGATTACCGAGGAAATGGTTTAATTTAATTTAGAATAACAAAATGTGGGAAAAGTCAAGGGGGTCTGAATACTTTCTGAAGGCACTGTACAACAAACAGCTCATTTATTTGCCCATTTGCCCATTGCCCACATTATAGTCCTTTGTATCATGCCAATCTAGCAACTACCCTACAGCCCACTAAACTCTCCCCTCCCATTCATTCCAATGGGACCATAACCACTGATGTGCTTGGAACATGCCTTTCTAGCAACTACCCATCCCTAAAACCCAAATCCCACTCTCCCCCCATCCATTCTAATGGGAACACTGCCAGAGCAGCCACAATAAAGTGACACCATTTGAGCTGGGAGCGATGTGGGATTATGGCGTCCGTTCTGTAAATTAATTACTGTGGCCAATAATAATTATGACCAGAGCCTTGGCAGTAAGCAGGAGGGGCAGATTGTGACAGAGGCATAGAGAGAGGGGGGGCTGTGGGGGCTGGCATTGAGCTGTTCCCTCTGTCTGTATGGCATTCTCTCTCTGTTCCCTCTCTGTCTGTCTGCTCGCCTGTGTGTGTCTCTCTCTCTCTCGCGCTCTCTCTTTCTGTGCCCCTGGCGCCTGCTGAATAGAACACTGCAATAGCGTTCCGTTTTGTGTGCCCCCCGCGGTGCGGGGTGGGGCTGATTCTTCCACAGCATCATGATGCAGCCTTGTG
>NC_068433.1:22220012-22237512 GCF_023373465.1 Oncorhynchus keta | reverse complement strand
ACACGTCACATTGCTCACAGGCATCTGGCAACCCCATCTGCAGGCAGCCTCGTTCATTTGCATATCTCCGTCTGATGTGTTTGCAGGCGCTCGCTTGTTTGTTTAGCCAAATTAGGACGCTCTTTTTTAGCTGTTCAGCTTTTTACCCTCGTCTCTTTTTACACTGAAAACCCTGCAGTGTTATTCCCTTCTTCAGAGAAAAAGAAAACATTTTGAGCATGAGGACACTGTGAATGACCAATGCCATTCGCACTTGGGTGAACACTACTCTAAACACTTGAGAGAGAAACAGGGAGTGAGTGAGTGAGCCCACCAGGTTTAGCCTACCAAATGGAGGCAGCAGTAGCAGCATGTCTGTACACAGCGACCTCTCACCCTCACATATGGCTGTCTTCTGCCCTGCACAAGAATGCCAGACTAGGGCTTGTTCTTGCTGTTTGCTTAGATCACAATACAGTAGATGTTATGTACTTGGTGGTTAATTCAGTATTAAAACGTAGCTTATATTATAAGAACTTGTTACAGTAGTTTTACATACTTCCCAGTAGTAATCAGACTTTTAAAAAATCGGTCAATCTCAAGAATAGGCTCCAGCCAGAGCTTTCGGCAAGTGTGAGCGAGAGTCTGAATAATCACACTCCACCGCCAGGTGTCAGTTCAAGGTTTCCCAAGCTAAAGGTTGGCCTAGTGTACAGCCATCCACCCATGCCCCAGAGTACCAACCACACACCCAGAAAGCTGTCCCGAAGCCCATCTCCCTGGTAGAATTCAGGACAATCTCTCACAAAGGATGATCTCAGAACCTCGCTACTTTCTCTCACAACATGACTCTGGGGAAAGCCAGTCATTCAAAAAGGGGAAACCAGGTTAAGGTTAAAAGAGAAAATTAGCCCGTGCTCAATTCAACTTCTACGATATATACTTAGCTACATGGTAATTAATGTATGACAAGACTTTAATTAGTGAGCATGGTAGCTCATTAACTGCTGTCATTCATTCTGAGCTGTACATCTGGACAGTGGTGTGAGCGTGCGTGCGCGTGTGTGTGTGTGTGTGTGTGTGTGTGTGTGTGTGTGTGTGTGTGTGTGTGTGTGTGTGTGTGTGTGTGTGTGTGTGTGTGTGTGTGTGTGTGTGTGTGTGTGTGTGTGTGTGTGTGTGTGTACATGTGTATGCACAGTACCAGTCAAAAGACACCTACTCATTCCAGGGCTTTTATTTATTTGTATTATTCTTTACATTATAGAATAATAGTGAAGACATCTGAACTATGAAATAACACATATGGAACCATGTAGTAACCTAAAAAGTGTTAAACAAATCAAAATATATTATATATTTGAGATCCTTCAAAGTAGCCACTGTTTGCCTTGATGACAGCTTTGCACACTCTTGGCATTCTCTCAACCAGCTACATGAGCATGAGCTGGGGCGGCAGTGGTTAGTGGTTAGAGCGTTGGACTAGTAACCGAAAAGTTGCAAGTTCATATCCCCGAACTGACAAGGTACAAATCTGTCGTTCTGCACCTGAACAGGTACCCACTGTTCCTAGGCTGTCATTGAAAATAAGAATTTGTTCTTAACTGACTTGCCTAGTTAAATAAAATAAAGGTAAAAAAATAAAAATGAGGTATTCACCTGGAATGCATTTCAATTACCAGGTGTGCTTTGTTACAAGTAAATGTTTCTTCTTAATGCGTTTGAGCCAATTCGTTGTGTTGTGACAAGGTAGTGGTGGGGGACCTAGTCCATATTATGGCAAGAACAGTTAAAATAAGCAAAGAGAAACGACAGTCCATCATTACTTTAGCATGACGGTCTGTCAATCTGTAAAAAGTCACAAAAACCATCAAGCGCTATGATGAAACTGGCTCTCATGAGGACAGGAAAGGAATACCCAGAGTTACCTCTGCTGCAGAGGACACGTTTATTACCAGCCTCAGAAATTGCAGCCCAAATAAATGCTTCACAGAATTTAAGTAACAGACACATCTCAACATCAACTGTTCAGAGGAGACTGTGTGAATCAGGCCTTCATAGTCGAATTGCTGCAAAGAAACCACTATGAATGGACACCAAAAAAAAGAGAGACTTGCTTGGGCCAAGAAACACGAACAATGGACATTAGACAGGTGGAAATCTGTCCTTTGTTCTGATGAGTCCAAATGTGCAATTTTTGGTTCTAACCGCTGTGTCTTTGTGAAACGCAGAGTAGGTGAACAGATGATCTCTGCATGTGTGGTTCCCACCGTGAAGCATGGAGGAGGAGGTGTGATGGTGTGGGGGTGCTTTGCTGGTGACACTGTCAGGGATTTATTTAGAATTCAAAGCACACTTAACCAACATGGCTACCACAGCATACTGCAGCGATACGCCATCCCATCTGGTTTGCGCTTAGTGGGACTATCATTTGTTTTTCAACAGGACAATGACCCAACACACCTTCAGGCTGTGTAATGGCTATTTGACCAAGAACAGGTGAAGCTGGTTGAGAGAATGCCAAGAGTGTGCAAAGCTGTCATCAAGGCAAGGGGTGGCTACTTAGAAGATTCAAAAATCTAAAATATATTTTTGATTTGTTTAACACTTTTTTGGTTACTACATGACTCCATATGTGTTATTTCATAGTTTTGATGTCATCACTATTATTCTACAATGTAGAAAATAGTAGAAATTAAGAAAAAAACCTTGAATGAGTAGGTGTGTCCAAACTGTTGACTGGTGGGTTGTGTGTGTGTGTGTGATATTTAGCGGCCTTAGTTAAGAGGTGAGAAGCGTAGCTGGGTCAGAGAAGTGAAAACACCACAGTGCTGTCTGATGAGGTGTGTGTTTGCTTGTACGTGCTATGTGTACCAGTGTGTATGTGTGTGTGCTAATGTGCGCTTGCGTTCTCATTTGTGTGTGCGTTCTCATTTGCGCTTGTGTGTGTGTGTGTGTGTGTGTGTGTGTGTGTGTGTGTGTGTGTGTGTGTGTGTGTGTGTGTGTGTGTGTGTGTGTGTGTGTGTGTGTGTGTGTGTGTGTGTGTGTGTGTGTGTGTGTGTGTGGCGGTGGGGACTGTGACGGACCAGCGCTGAGAATAATTAACTCTCGTGACCCAGTATCCGTGGTGACGGAGAGACTGCTGTGACTGGGCTGCTTGTTAAATAGGGTCATCACACTCTGCAGGTGGCACCGGAAACACAGGAGACTTGATGGAGCTGCAGTGGATAGCAGCCGTCTTACGGGCTCCTAACCAATTCTGCTTTTTGGTGTGTTTTCTTTTACACTGATATTAACTATTTATTTTTGTACATAATGTATCTGCCATCATTTCCTATGACTGAAAACAGCTTCTGGACATCAGAACAGTGATATTAACCTCGATTTGACAAAAATGTCAACGAGTCGGGAGCTCTGGACGTTCTGCTTACTCCGGATCAGGCCCTAAACCCCGGGACTCAAAATAGGACGTGGCTGCGAAGGAGAGGCAGGCAAGCCGGTACTCTGACGAGACTACGTCGGCGACCATTGCCCTCTGTTCTATTGCCGAATGTGCAATCACCAGAGAACAAGCTGGATGAGCTCCGTTCGAGATTATCCTACCAACGGGACCTGAAAAACTGTAATATCCTAGGTTTCTCAGAGTCGTGGCAGAACGAGGACATGGATATACATTTTGCTGCTTTTTCAATGCATCATCAAGAACGGTCGGCAGACTCAGGTAAGACGAAGGGATGAGTCTGGAGTTTTTGCACACCTGAGTTAGAATACCTGTTGATAAACTGTAGACCATACTAATGACCAATTTTTTTTGTGGCTGTTTATTTACCTCCACAAATCGATGCTGGCTGTAAGACCACTCTCAACAAACTATAGGGGCATAAACAAACAAGAAAGTGTTTTACCTCCTTTTATAAAAGGATGTTACAAACTCTAGATTACCTTTACTAGACATACAAGGCTCTACCTCGCCCTCCCTTTGGCAAATCATACCCTAACTCTATCCTCCTACTTACTACTTACAAGCAAAAACTCAAACAGGAAGTACCAAAGTGGTCTGTGGATACAGAGCTACAGGTTTCACTAGCACAGACTCTAATAGGTTCCGGGATTCATCCGATAACATTGTGGAGTTTACCACATCAGTCACTGGCTTCATTAATAAGCACATCGACGACGTCGTCCCCGGAGAGACCATACGTACCATACGAAGCCATGGATTACAGGCAACAACCGCATTGAGCTAAAGGCTAAAGCTGCCGCTTTCAAGGAGTGGGATACTAATCTGGATGCTGATAAGAAATCCCGCTACGACCTCCGACGAGCCATCAAACAGGCAAAGCGTCACAGGACAAAGATGGAATCCTCCTACGCCGGCTCTGACGCTCAACGGATATGGCAGGGCTTGCAACTATCATGGATTACAAAGGGTTTGACAGTCTAAATGCCTTTTATGCTCACTTTGAGGCAATCAACACTGAACCATGCATGAGAGTACAAAGGGTTCCGGACGACTGTGTGATCTCGATCTCTGTAGCCGATGTGAGTAAGACCTTTAAACAGGTTAACTTTCGCGAGGCCGCCGTGCCAGATGAAATACCAGGACACGTACTCAGAGCAAGTGCTGACCATCTGGTAAGTGTCTTTACTGACATGTTCAATCTATTCCTGACCCAGTCTGTAATACCAACTTATTTCAAACCAACTACCATTACCCAAGTACACCAAGATTTTTATTTATTTATTTTACCGTTATTTTATCAGGTAAGTTGACTGAGAACACGTTCTCATTTACAGCAACGACCTGGGGAATAGTTACAGGGGAGAGTAGGGGGGTGAATGAGCCAATTGTAAGGTGGAGATTATTAGGTGACCATGATGGTTTGAGGGCCAGATTGAGAATTTAGCCGGGGTTAGTGTCCCCAATCACTGCCCTGGGGCATTGGGATTCTTTTTTTCCCCTTTTCTTTTTGACGTGAGCAAAGAGTGCCTCCTACTGGCCCTCCAACACCACTTTCAGCAGCATACAGGGATTGACCAGGACCAACCCTGCTTAGCTTCAGAAGCAAGCCGGCAGTGGGATGCAGGGTGGTATGCTGCTGGTAAGATAACCTGCCTAAATGACTATCACCCAGTAGCACTCACATCTATAGCCATGAAATGCTTCGAAAGGCTGGTCATGGTGGCTCACATCAACACCATCATTCCAGACACCCTGGACCCACTCCAACTCGCATACCACCCCAACAGATCCACAGATGACAGAATCTCTACTGCATTCCACACTGCCCTCACCCACCTGGACAAAAGGAATACCTATGTGAGAATGCTGTCCATTGACTACAGCTTAGTATTCAACACCATAGTCCCCTCCATTCTCAGGACACCAGTACTGGAACCTCCCTCTGCAACTGGATCCTGGAGTTCCAGACGGGTTGCCCCCAGGCGGTGAGGCTAGGCAACAACACAGCCATGATGACCATCAACGCGGGGGACCCTAAGGAGCGTGTGCTTAGGTCCCTCTTGTACTCCCTGTTCACCCACAACTATGAGGCTGCCCACAACTCCAACCCCATCATCAAGTTTGCTGACGACAAGACGGTGGTAGGACTGATCACCAAATACGACGAGACAGCTTATAAGGACGAGGTCAGTGTGGTGCCAAGACAACAGCCTCTCCCTCAGGCAAAGTAGCTGATCATGGACTACAGGAAACAGAGGGGTGAGTACGCCCCCATCCACAGCAGGTCGAGAGGTTCGGGTTACTCAGCGTCCACATCACTAAGGAACATGATTCACCCCCACACACTTGCGAAGAGGGCACGACAGTGCCTCTTCCCCCTCAGGAGGCTGAAAAGATTTGGTATGGGCCCTCAGATCCTCAAAAAGTTATACATCTGCACCACTGAAAACATCTTGACTGGCAGCACCCTACTGCAAGGCGAGTACAGCCAAGTACATCATGGGGGCAGAGCTCCCTGCCATCCAGGACTTCTATTCTGGGCAGTGTCAGAGGAAGGACAAAAACATGTTCAAAAACTCCAGCCACCCAAGCCATAGAATGTTCTCTTTGCTACCACAGGGAAAGAGGTACGAGTGAACCTCGTCCGGAACCAACAGGATCCGTAACAGCTTCCAACCCCAAGCCATAAGACTGCTGAACAATTAATCAAAAATGACCTCGTACCCCTGCACATTGACTCAGTACTGGTACTCCCTGTATATAGCCATGTCAGTTTTACTCGTTATTGTTATTCGTTATGCACTGTGTATGTATTCCTTTTATTTTATAGTTAACTCTGCATTGTTGGAAAACAACCCGTCAGTAAGCATTTCAAGCATTGTTTGTCTACAAAGCCTTTGACAATTACATTTTATTTGATTCAACTGCAACACACACATGCATACACAAAAGCTTTCAACACACAACCACTTAAACTACCTTCATGTCGTTTCAGCATAGGCAGGCACAGAAATATCCTCTCTCACACACACACACACACACGTACACGCACACGCACGCGCACGCACACGCGCACGCGCACACGCACACGCACACACACACACACACACACACACACACACACACACACACACACACACACACACACACACACACACACACACACTTCTCTTCACAGAAGCCCACTGGTCTCAACACAACAACCATGACTACATGTGTCCATCTCTACTCAGTACACACAGCAAACACGCACACACTCACTCACAGGCCCAAGAAACAGACCCACACCTGCACACACGCGGAGGCATACGGCGAGGAGCTGGCTGTTCGTTAGTGCCCCTGACATCTCTGACAAATTGACTCCTTTATGCGAGTGGAAGTGTGTAAGGGGGAGGAGGGGGAGGAGAGGGGAAGGAGAGGGGGGAGGAGAGCAGGTGGAGCGTCTCACTCACACGCTCCAAAGGTGACGACTGAGAGCGATAATGACAAGGCCTATACCTGTGACATTACATTCGCTTACCAAGCAAAGAGATGCTGGCGAGACGGGAGCAGGGGGGGGGGGTTGAGTTTCTAACTCCCACCATACAGTCCCATGACTCAAAACGGAAAACAGGAGAAATGGGAGGAGGCTGCCAGAGTGATGAGAGGGAGGGATGGAGAGATGACGGATGAATGTACCTCACCTCCACTCCCCCATACCTTATTCATACATGAGGTATTTAACATCACATGTGCCGAATACAACCTTACAGTGAAATGCGTACTTACAAGCCCTTAACAAACAATGCAGTTTTAAGAAAATAACCACAAAAAAAGTATTAGTTAAGAATAACAAATAATTAAAGAGCAGCAGTAAAATAACAATAGCGGGGGGGACAGGTTTATATACAGGGGGTACCGGTACAGAGTTAATGTGCGGGGGGGTCGAGGAAATTGAGGTAATACGTACATGTAGGTGGTGTGCGGGGTGTCGAGGAAATTGAGGTAATACGTACATGTAGGTGGTGTGCGGGGTGTCGAGGAAATTGAGGCGACTATGCATAGATAATAACAGCGAGTAGCAGCAGCATAGAAGGGGTGGGGGGCAATGCAAATAGTCTGGGTAGCCATTTGATTTGCTGTTCAGGAGTCTTCTTATGGCTTGGGGGTAGAAGCTGTTTAGAAAACTCTAGGACATAGACTTGGAGCTCCGGTACTGCTTGCCGTGCGGTAGCAGAGAGAACAGTCTATAACTAGGGTGGCTGGAGTCTTTGACAATTTGTAGGGCCTTCCACTGACACCGCCTGGTATAGAGGTCCTGGATGGCAGGATGTTTGGCCCCGGTGATGTACTGGGCCATACGCACTACCCCCTGTAGTGCCTTGTGGTTGGAGGCCGAGCAGTTGCCATACCAGGCAGTGATGCAACCGGTAAGGATGCTCTCGATGATGCAGCTGTGAAACCGTTTGAGGATCTGAGGACCCATGCCAAATCTTTTCAGTCTCCTGAGGGGGGAACAGGTTTTGTTGTGCCATCTTCACGACTGTCTTGGTGTGCATGGACCATGTTAGTTTGTTGGTGATGTGGACGCCAAGGAACTTGAAGCTCTCAACCTGCTCCACTAAAGCCCCGTCGATGAGAATGGAGACGTGCTCGGTCCTCCTTTTCCTGTAGTCCACAATCATCTACTTTGTCTTGATCACGTGAGGGAGAGATTGTTGTCCTGGCACCACACAGCCAGGTCTGTGACCTCCTCCCTATAGGTTGTCTCGTCATTGTCGGTGATCAGGCCTATCACTGTGATGAGGGCTACCAACCTAATGATGCGGTTGGAGTTCTGTCTGGTCGAGCAGTCATGAGTGAACAGGGAGTACAGGAGGGGAGCATGCACGCCTGAGGGGCTCCCGTGTTGAGGATACTACCCTTACTACCTGGGGGCGGCCCATCAGGAAGTCCAGGATCCAGTTGCAGAGGGAGGTGTTTAGTCAAGAGGACGGCCGATTAATCGGCATGGCCGATTAGTTAGGGCCGATTTCAAGTGGGATGAAATCGGTAATCTGCCTTTTTGGATGCCGATTACATTGTAATCCAAGAGGAAACTGCATGGCAGGCTGACCACCTGTTACACCTGTTACCTGTGCAGCGTCAAAAGGACCACGTGGCTGCAAGGAGTCAAGGTAAGTTGCTAGCTAGCATTAAGCTTATCTTATAAAAAAATCGATCTCCACATAATCACTAGTTAACTACACATGGTTGATGATATTACTAGGTTAACTAGCTTGCCCTGCGTTGCATATAATCAATGTGGTGCCTGTTAATTTGTCATTGAATCACAGCCTACTTCAACTTCGCCAAACGGGTGATGATTTAACAAGCGCATTTGTGAAAAAAGCACAATCGTTGCACAAATGTACCTAACAATAAACATCAATGCCTTTCTTAAAATCAATTCACAGAAATTTATATTTTTAAACCTGCATATTTAGTTAAAATAAATTCATGTTAGCAGGCAATATTAAACGAGGGAATTTGTGTCACTTCTCTTGCGTGCAAGCAGAGTCAGGGTATATGCAGCAGTTTGGGCCGCCTGGCTCGTTGCGAACTGTGTGAAGACCATTTCTTCCTAACAAAGACCGTAATTAATTTGCCAGAATTTTACATAATTATGACATAACATTGAAGGTTGTGCAATGTAACAGCAATATTTAGACTTAGGGTTGCCAACCGTTCGATAAAATACGGAACTGTTTCGTATTTCACTGAAAGAATAAATGTTTTGTTTTCGAAATGATAGATTACGGATTTGACCATATTAATGACCAAAGGCTCGTATTTCTGTGTTTATTATATTATAATTAAATCTATGACTTGATATTTGATAGAGCAGTCTGACTGAGTGGTGGTAGGCAACAGCAGGGCTCGTAAGCATTCATTCAAACAGCACTTTACTGCGTTTGCCAGCAGCTCTTAGCAATGCTTGTACCACAGCACTGTTTATGACTTCAAGCCTATCAACTCCCAAGATTGGTCTGGCAATACTAAAGTTCCCATAAGAACATCCAATAGTCAAAGGTACTGTATATGAAATACAAATGGTATAGAGAGAAATAGTCGACGCGTCATAATTCCTACAACCTAAAACTTCTTAACTGAGAATGTTATAGAACTGGGAATATTGAACCACCAGCTTTCATATGTTCTCATGTTCTGAGCAAGGAACTTAAATGTTAGCTTTTTTACATGGCACATATTGCACTTTTACTTTCTTCTCAAACACTGTGTTTTTCCATGATTTAAACCAAATTGAACATGTTTCATTATTTATTTGAGACTAAATAGATTTTATTTATGTATTATATTAAGTTAAAATAAAAATGTTCATTATTCATTCAGTATTGATGTAATTGTCATTATTACAAATATATATATAAAAATCGGCCGATTAATCGGTATCGTCTTTTTTTTTGGTCCTCCAATAATCGGTATCGGCGTTGAAAAATCATAATCGGTCGCCTCTAGTTTAGTCCCAGGGTCCTTAGCTAAGTGATGAGCTTTGAGGGCACTATGGTGTTGAACGCATGTTGGTATTACAGACTCAGACAGGAAGAGTTTTAAAATGTCAGTGAAGACACTTGCCAGTTTGTCAGCGCATGCTCGTTGTACACGTCCTGGTAATCCGTCTGGCCCTGCGGAGAGCGTGATCACACAGTCGTCCGCAGTAGCTGATACTCTCATGCATGTTTCAGTGTTACTTGCCTCGAAGCGAGCATAGAGGATATATAGCTCGTCTGGTAGGCTCGTGTCACTGGGAAGCTCTCGGCTGTGCTTCCCTTTGTAGTCTGTAATAGTTTACAAGCCCTGCAACATCTGACGAGCATCAGAGCCGGTGTAGTGCGATTCGACCTTAGTCCTATATTGATGCATTGCCTTTTTGATGATTCGTCGGAGGGCATAGCGGGATTTCTTATAAGCTTCCGGGATAGAGTCCCGCTCCTTGAAAGCGGCAACTCTACCCTTAAGCTCAGTGCGAATATTGTCTGTAATACATGGCTTCTTTCTGGTTGGGGTATGTACATACAGTCACTGTGGGGGGGGGGGACGTCCTCAATGCACTTATATCTGGCTCACTAGTAGAGTTTCAATCTGTAATGTCAGTCACTCTCTCCGAGACCTTGAAGTAGTTGATCACTTGAGCGATAGCAGTGATGGGGGGGTCGATACAGTTACGAATCGGGATATTATTTTGGCGAAATGTCATATCGTCTTTGCAATAACGTAAAATTATTTTTTTGCTAAATGGCTGTTCCTGCACCAAAACTCCAGTATCTTTCCTTCATAGCTTGTTCTCCATCTTCTTTTTTAAATAGGTAGTCAATTTGTTGTCAGAGCTTTTATTTCCTTGCCTGATCAAAACTCATTTTATCATGCTCTCTCTTGCCTCTCTGCAGCAGACCTATGTTTGGAACATGCAATATGTTTGGAACATCGAATCGCAATAAAATCCTAAGAATCGTCAGAATTGCATTACATATCATTTACATTTAAGTCATTTAGCAGACGCTCTTATCCAGAGCGACTTACAAATTGGTGCATTCACCTTATTACATCCAGTGGAACAGCCACTTTACAATAGTGCATCTAAATCTTTTAGGGGGGGGGGGGTGAGAAGGATTACTTATCCTATCCTAGGTATTCCTTAAAGAGGTGGGGTTTCAGGTGTCTCCGGAAGGTGGTGATTGACTCCGCTGTCCTGGCGTCGTGAGGGAGTTTGTTCCACCATTGGGGGCCATCTGTACTAAAGTATCATGATAATGTCGTATTGTGAGGTCTCTGGCAATTCCCAGTAATGATGCTTCGTGGGAGGCAGTTGTTAATGTGTTCAGAGGATCCCTGGTTCGAGCCCAGGTTGGGGGCAATACTGTTATTAAGTATACACAACATACATGGTGGAAATACTGAATAACACGTCAACGGATGGAGTCTGGGGCTGAGTCCCAAATGCCACTCTATTCCCAATAGAGTGCACTATATAGCCCTGGGCAAAAGAAGTGTACTACATAGGGAATAGGGTGTCATTTAGGATGGGTCTCTAACACATAACAGGCATCAGCCGGTTGACTAGTATTGGTGTCAACCAGAAACACATTATATTATATTCCAAATTAAAGGTCATTAACAATATGACAAAGGTTTTTACATTGTAGAAGGTCTTTTCGGAAGACCAACATCTGTCACTGGATGTCCTTTCGAATAGTGGTGAATGTCATTTTCCATATTGCAACAGGCAGCGTCTATTCCTTCGAATTCAGCTGTGGGAAATGATTTTCCCTGAGTGGAATAAATTGGACCACTCCATTTTGAGTGCAGAACGTATTGTGGAAGTAGTTAAGTATTGTATAATGACATTAACTGCATAGGTTCAAGTTCCACGTTATTATTACTTTTAAATAGCACTTGCATTGCAGACGAGGACTTCTCTTCAAACTATGTTCTCAAAGACTAGTTGGAATGTAGTGAAAGGTATAGAATATAATAAAGTCACGGATTTGAGCTTAAGAAGTAAAATATAGTTATGGTATGACATAACATAAGATAATTGTATTTTGCAAAATGATGGATTCTCTCACAGAGTGCAAATACAGTGCCTTCAGGAAGGAATTTAGACTTTTTCTACATATTATTACGTTACAGCCTTATTCGAAAATGGAATTAATTTTTAAAAAATCCTCAGCAATCTACACACAATACCCCATAATGACAAAGTGAAAACTGTTTTTTAGACATTTTTGCAAATGTATTAAAAATAAAAAACAAAAATACCTTATTTACATAAGTACTCAGAACCTTTGCCATGAGACACAAAATTGAGGCCAGGTGCATCCTTGAGATGTTTCTACAACTTGATTGGAGTCCACCTGTGGTAAATTCAATTGATTGAATACGATTTGGAAAGGCACACACCTGTCTATATAAGGTCCCACAGTTGACAGTGCATATCAGAGCAAAAACCAAGCCATGAGGTCGAAGGAATTGTCCGTAGAGCTCCGAGACAGGATTGTGTCGAGGCACAGATCTAGGGAAGTGTACAAAAAAGTTATGCAGCATTGAAGGTCCCCAAGAACACAGCTCCATCATTCTTAAATGGAAGAAGTTTGGAAACACCAAGACTCTTCCTAGAGCTGGCCGCCCGGCCAAACTGAGCAATCGGGGGAGAAGGGCCTTGGTCAGGGAGGTGACCAAGAACCCGATGGTCACTCTGACAGAGCTCTAGAGTTCCTCTGTGGAGATGGGAGAACCTTCCAGAAGGACAACCATCTTTGCAGCATTCCACCAAATCAGGCCTTTATGGTAGAGTGGCCAGATGGAAGCCACTCCTTAGTAAAAGGCATTAGACAGTCCACTTGGAGTTTGCCAAAAAGGTACCTAAAGACTCTCAGACCATGAGAAACCAGATTCTCTGGTCAGATAAAACCTAAACTATTTGGCCTGAATGCCAAGTGACATCAGGAGAAAACCTGGCACCACCCCTACGGTGAAGCATGGTGGTGGCAGCATCATTCCGCGGCAGTTACTGGGAGACTAGTCAGGATCGAGGCAAAGATGAACGGAGCAAAGTACAGAAAGATCCTTGATGAAAACCTGTTCCAGAGCACTCAGGACCTCAGACTGGGCCAAAGGTTCACCTTCCAACAGGACAACGACCCTAAGCACATAGCCAAGACAACGCAGGAGTGGCTTTGGGATAAGCCTGTGAATGTTCTTGAGTGACCCAGCCAGACCCGGAATAGAACATGATCTGGAGAGACCTACAAATAGCTGTGCAGAGACGCTCCCCATCCAAACTGACAGAGCTTGAGAGGATCCGTGGAGAAGAATATGAGAAACTCCCCAAATACAGATCTGCCAAGCTTGTAGCATCACATAGTTTTTTATTTGTAATACATTTGCTAAAATGTCTAAATCTCTTTTTGCTTTATCATTATGGGGTACCGTGTGTAGATTTATGAGGGAGGAAAAAAGATTGAATACATTTTAGAATAAGGCTGTAACCTAACAAAATGTGGAAAAACGGCAAGGGGCCAGAATTCTTTTGGAAGGCACTGTATGTCCTCAAGCTGTTTTTTTTGGGGGCGTTTGGGTCACTTTGACTCGTTAGCTCCAGGCTGGTGCGTTTGGCTGACTAGTTAGCAATTTGTGAGCACTGGTCAACATTACAGAAGCAGATTGACTAGTTAGCGATTTGTCAGCACTAGTCAGTGCTAGTTACATTAGTGATTTCTATACTCTATCTATATACCACAAGGTGCTTTGTTTTATAATGTGTAGTAAAAGGGAATGCAAGTATTTTATTGTCAAGGTGTGAGATGGTGGAGCTGCTTCAGGTAGACGTCTGTCCTCTGGGGGATAAATGGGCTTCCGTACATACCTCAGCATTCATGGAGCGACCGCTACACATTACAATGCATGGAAACACACATACATTTACATTCAATGCACACAATCATGCACAACAAGCACACACATGAATACAACATGAACAGCACACACACACACTGTCACGGGTGGTTGGCATTCACATTCCACGCACCCGGCTGTGTGATGCCCCGTGTTCTAAACCAAATCCAATCGGTTCATTTGAACCTCATCCCACCACCCACAGATAATGAGCCGCAATACCTCCCACATTTCTCTCTCTCCGCCTTCGCTGTTTTTGTGTTCTTCTTGCTGATCAGAAAGGTGTCACGCCACATTGCGCTCTGTAATGATTTCTCCTCCGTGATATTTAAATGAACAAAGCAGTGTGGTGTGTGTGCGTGTCACCTGTGTGGCTGCTCGGGTGACTAAGCAGGACACATTTAATTGGCCCAGAGGTGTTTTCTTTACAGTAGACAGCAGGATGGAGTACAACCTCCCAGTGTCTGAGACAGTTAGCAATACATACAATACAGCAGCTGAAAGTGTGTGTGTGTGTGTGTGTGTGTGTGTGTGTGTGTGTGTGTGTGTGTGTGTGTGTGTGTGTGTGTGTGTGTGTGTGTGTGTGTGTGTGTGTGTGTGTGTGTGTGTGTGTGTGTGTGTGTGTGTCCGAACAATACTAGGTATGTGACTGCAGGACAGTCACGGTTGCTGCTTCACACAGCTAGAAAATAAACACCCTCATTGTGAAACGTGAAAAGGGATTGTTTTTATATAACCAACGGTAAATATTGTACACAAGCTCTGTGTCTCACAACACCTTACCAAACCCCTTCTTATATCACACTCCACGACACCGCATGAGTCCCAGTCTGCTGATAACTCAACTAGGTGTTCAGAGGGACCTAAAATCCCCTTTTAATGGGTTATCTCCTCTCTATGTCATGTTGTAGTTCGGGTAGAGAGATGGCCATAGGGGCATAGAGATTTGTCCCAATAGGCACCCTTTTCTCTATCTATTCCCTATGGGGCCCTGGTCAAAAGTAGTGCACTAAAAAGGGAATAGGGTGCCATTTGGAACAGAGGCCTTCGAAAGAACGACTACAGCCATTCTAGCCCCGTATCGGTCTAACATGGTCTACGTGTCAAATCACACCCTTTTCTCTGTAGAGCCCTTCTTTTGACCACTCTACGCTAGAACAATGTGAGTTTAGATACACTGTTATACCATGAGGACAAATCAAATGATTTCACTGGCATGAATTCAGGGCAGGTGTGTGTGTGTGTGTGTGTCATTACCATAAACCCATAGTGGCCCATGTTTTCTGCATCACGGTCACCAGCTCCAGCTGTGGACACCATAGTCAGTGACCCGTACGCTCTCTCCATCTCGGGCTATAGTCCCTCTCTCCCACCGCTGATCTCTCTCTCTCTCTTTCTCTCTCTCTCTCTGCCCCCGTCTCTCTCTTTTCGACTCCCCCTCTCTATTATTTCTATCTTCCTCAGTCTATTTCAGTCAATAGCCCTACATTACATCCCTTTCTGAGTTTCTCTCTCCCCGTCTCCCCCTGCTCTCTCTGTGTCATGGCTCAGTGGACACACCTCAGTGACAGTCAACACCGGGCTACGAAGTCTGACACGCCAAACCGCTGACCGCCATCGCTTCAGTTTCACCGCTACACGACACCCCTCCCTGGGCAGTGGCGTGCCCCACCATTGTCATAGGTACCATCTTGATAAACAACACATGGTGAATGGGAATAACCTTCATCTATCTGCTAATGTTTAGACCAGTCAGCCATCCTGGCTTGGCTACTAGACCACACAGCAATGACAGGAAAACCCTCATCGGAGAGGAAATGAAGGGCTGAAAATGGATGGACGGTGGAGAGAAGTGGACACTTACTACAGTGGATACACAGTGGATATCTCAGGGGTCTTCAAGTCCGCCCCTTGCTGTGGATACCTGCAAAATGACATGGAATCTCCACCGTTACCAGTCTATCCGAGACAACTATACGAGTGGCAAGTGGATATGAATCCGATATAGCCTCTTCACGACCATCGAGACAACTATACGAGTGGCAAGTGGATATGAATCCGATATAGCTTCACGACCATCGAGACAACTATACGAGTGGCAAGTGGATATGAATCCGATATAGCTTCACGACCATCGAGACAAAGTTGGGGCGAGGAGAAGAGGATCAAGCGGTCCAGCAAACAACTCCCTAGCACTATTATCAGAGCAAAATGCCCCAGAGCGGGATTTGAACCTTGCTCTCTAGCCCACTAAGCTAAAGCCTATGCCATGAGCTACTACCTATTTCTACACCGACCACACTTTGAAAGCAGGTCTCCAAATCTAAACCCTAGGCTGTGAGATACCACTGATTAGACCTACTTCTTTATTAAGCGTCCACCACCCAATTAATGGGTTTCTATTTTGTTGTCGATGTCCATTACGATTTCCACGCTGTTGTTTGACATGTGCGATTTCTCATAGCTAAATGTACTATTTGTTTTGAGAGTAGAGCCAGGGCTGCTACCATTCATAACAGTACATCTTGGCAATCATCTTACTTGCACTTCTTTGCTGTAAGCGAATACGTTACCTCTTTTCACTTGTGGTATTATTCCCGCACGTTACACTAAGACTCTGGCTAATAATAGAACAAGCACATCAGGCGGGACGGTACAAGAGATGCTGGGACTGTAGATGTGAACGGCACAGAGTTCTCAGTTCATGTCCCCCATTATTGCAGATACTAGAATAACTCATTGCCTTGTTCTTTCTCCTCTTGTAGGTATACTTCAGATCCTGCACTTCACTTCAAATAGCGTGCTGTGTGTTTGTGTGTGTGTGGGGGGGGGGGGACACACACCAAAGGCAGAGTGGAGAGGAGAACATGGTCTGGGTGGCCATGGCAACAGTACCATTACTTGCAAAAAGCGAGATAGCAAGCACACACACTTACACACACACACTTACATGCTCACAAAAACATTACCCTGCACTTCCTCAACCCTGCACTCCCACAACCCTGCACTTCCTCAACCCTGCACTTCCTCGACTCTGCACTTCCTCAACTCTGCACTTCCACAACCCTGCCCTTCCAAACCCCTGCACTTCCTCAACCCTGCACTTCCACAACCCTGCCCTTCCAAACCCCTGCACTTCCTCAACCCTGCACTTCCTCAACCCTTCCACAACCCTGCAAAACCCTTCCTCAACCCTCAACCCTTCCACAACCCTGCCATTCCAAAACCCTGCACTTCCTCAAAACCCTGCACTTCCTCAACCCTACACTTCCACAACCCTGCACTTCCTCAACCCTGCACTTCCACAACCCTGCCCTTCCTCAACCCTTTCCTCAACCCTGCACTTCCTCAACCCACTTCCTCAACCCTGCACTTCCTCAACTCTGCACTTCCACAACCCTGCCCTTCCAAAACCCTGCACTTCCTCAACTCTGCACTTCCTCAACCCTGCACTTCCTCAACCCTGCACTTCCACAACCCTGCCCTTCCTCAACCCTGCACTTCCTCAACCCTGCACTTCCTCAACCCTGCACTTCCTCAACCCTGCACTTCCTCAACCCTGCACTTCCAACCCTGCCCTTCCTCAACCCTGCACTTCCTCAACCCTGCACTTCCTCAACTCTGCAC
>NC_068433.1:22155012-22215012 GCF_023373465.1 Oncorhynchus keta | reverse complement strand
AAATCTGCCGATAGTTCCGAAATCCTCTCTGCTATAGTATTCCTCGTCATGCTAATATTGGCAAAAGCTTGTCGCTACATACAAGTTCAGCCGCCTTCATCATGCATCGTTTAACAAAGTCACCGTCGGAATACGGCTCGATGCTAATGCTATTTCGCTAGCAATTAGGTAGCTGGCTTTTACCGCTGCTTCACTGACTTCTCGGCTCTGGATGAAAGTTGACTGCCGTTTCCTCAGACCCGCCAGCAATTCGTTAATCTTATCTCTTCTCAGTTGTCCTTGCAAGCCGTCATATTTTTCGCTGTGATGAGTCTCGTAGTGGCGTCGAATATTATATTCCTTCAATACCGAAACTTGTTGCAAACACACCAAGCACAAAGGTTTTCCGTGCATCTCTGTAAATAAATAGGACGTGGTCCATTTTTCTTTGAAAATTCTACACTCCTTATCTACTTTTCTCCGTAGGATAACGACATTTTGGCTAATGAGGGTGTAGTGGAGAGGTAGAGACATTAACAATCTTAACAACGTCCAAGCAGCAGATGGCGCATTGATACCGTCTGCTGTTTTCAGTCTGTCTCAGTGATGCGGCTTGTCTTAAAAAAAAAAAAAAAAAAATTAATTCCATGTCTTTTATGCATTTTTTTCCACTTTCAAATTATCCTGCGGGCCTGATCCCTCCTTGGGGCCGGTTCCGGCCCGCGGGCCGTGACACCCCTGCTCTAGAGGATTTACCTCTCTACAGGAATAGAACAAATAGTGCTGTTTATTGTTATGCGGGCTGTGGCGTTCACGAAATGTAATCAGCCTGTCTCATTGTCATTGACCGTTAATTAACATAAACACATTCCACACATCTCCAGGCTTCCACACCTACAAGCCACTGATGTTGACCTTTGGTCATCTACCTTTTAAAAAGTTGAATAAATCCATCTAATATAGCATACACTGTCACAATAAATACAATATTTGTTTTAGACAGGTCTAGAGGCATGATATGAAGAAAATGTAGTCCATCTCAGATGAACAGAATAGCATACTCTGAGTTCCTTATGTTGGCTCCTAATCTGGCTATGCCATATGGCTGTGGGCTACGCTAGTTCATTTAGCAGAATTTGGTGGCATTATTTTATATTCCTTCATAAATTGAAGAATGCAATTGAACAAAGCTGAATAAAATAGAAAGGATATTTTCTCCAAATGATTTCAGAGGGAGTGTGCACATGTGGCTATCCTGTATTGAGTGGGTAACAAAGAAACAGGTTCCCCTCTATGCTTAATATGCTTCATTTAGTTATTTATGTAACTTTAGTTGTGATATTTTTAATACATTGTAAGTGTACATGATGCGACTCTAATGATGATGTCATGCCCTGACCTTAGAGATCCTTTTATGTCTCTATTTTGGTTTGGTCAGGGCGTGAGTTGGGGTATGTATGTCTCCCCAGCCTGCTGCCAGAGTCTCCCTCCTGTCCAGGGGTGCCAGAGTCTCCCTACTGTCCAGAGCTGCCATAGTCTCCCTCCTGTCCGGAGGTGCCAGAGTCGCCCGCCTGTCCGGAGCTGCCAGAGTCTCCCGCCTGTCTGGAGCTGCCAGAGTCTCCCTCCTGTCCAGGGGTGCCAGAGTCTCCCTACTGTCCGGAGCTGCCATAGTCTCCCTCCTGTCCGGAGGTGCCAGAGTCTCCCTACTGTCCGGAGCTGCCATAGTCTCCCTCCTGTCCGGAGGTGCCAGAGTCTCCCTACTGTCCGGAGCTGCCATAGTCTCCCTCCTGTCCGGAGGTGCCAGAGTCTCCCTCCTGTCCGGAGGTGCCAGAGTCTCCCTCCTGTCCCTTAGGTGCCAGAGTCTCCCTCTTGTCCGGAGCTGCCAGAGTCTCCCGCCTGTCTGGAGCTGCCAGAGTCTCCCGCCTGTCTGGAGCTGCCATAGTCTCCCTCCTGTCCGGAGGTGCCAGAGTCTCCCTCCTGTCCGGAGGTGCCAGAGTCTCCCTCCTGTCCCTTAGGTGCCAGAGTCTCCCTCTTGTCCGGAGCTGCCAGAGTCTCCCGCCTGTCTGGAGCTGCCAGAGTCTCCCGCCTGTCTGGAGCTGCCATAGTCTCCTGCCTGTCCGGAGCTGCCAGAGTCTCCTGCCTGTCCGGAGCTGCCAGAGTCTTCCGCCTGTCTGGAGCTGCCATAGTCTCCTGCCTGTCTGGAGCTGCCAGAGTCTCCTGCCTGTCCGGAGCTGCCAGAGTTGCCCGCCTGTCCGGAGCTGCCAGAGTTGCCCGCCTGTCCGGAGCTGCCAGAGTTGCCCGCCTGTCCGGAGCTGCCAGAGTTGCCCGCCTGTCCGGAGCTGCCAGAGTTGCCCGCCTGTCCGGAGCTGCCAGAGTCGCCCGCCTGTCCGGAGCTGCCAGAGTTGCCCACCTGTCCGGAGCTGCCAGAGTCGCCCGCGTGTCCGGGGCCCGCTGCGAGGGTCCCCGCTCCAGAGGTACCACCTAAGTGGGCCAAGCCTAAGGTGGAGTGGGGTCCACGTCCCGCACCAGAGCCGTCCCGGCGGATAGATGCCCACCCAGACCCTCTCCTATAGGTTTAGGTTTTGCAGCTGGAGTCCACACCTTTGGGGGGGGTTACTGTCACGCCCTGATGTGAAATGGCTAGATAGTTAGAGGGGTGCACGCTAATAGCGTTTCAATTGGTGACGTCATTCGCTCTGAGACATTGATGCTGTTGACCCGGATCACTGGTTGCTGTGGAAAAGGAGGAGGTCAAAAGGGGAGTGAATGTAACCGATGTGAAATGGCTAGCTAGTTAGCGGGGCGTGCTAATAGCGTTTCAATCGGTGACGTCACTCACTCTAAGACCTTGAAGTAGTTGTCTGTAGCTGCTGCTTTTGTGGAGTGTTGGGTAACAATGCTTTGTGGGAGGCAGTTGTTGATGTGTGCAGAGGATTCCTGGCTCAAGCCCAGGTAGGGGTAAGGAGAGGGATGGAATCTATACTGTTACACATATTGAAGATATTGGAAGAACTGCCCACGTGTAATTTTCTTCAGCCAACAAGATGAGTAGGCCTAATGAACAGCAAAATCACTAGCCTATGTCTATCTACTATTCCCCATAGTAAAAAAAGTTTACCTTTTCTATTCTGTGCGAGAAATAAATATTCCAAACATAGTCTGGAGCAGTTGTGGGATACGATAGATCCCAAATGAATACAACCACTAGCATTTTTATTGATTTAAAAAATATATGTTATTATTTATAACCCTTTTTCTCCCCAATTTCGTGGTATCCAATTGTTTAGTAGCTACTTACTATCTTGTCTCATCGCTACAACTCCCGTACGGGCTCGGGGGAGACAAAGGCTGAAAGTCATGCGTCCTCCGATACACAACCCAATCAAGCCGCACTGCTTCTTAACACAGCACACATCCAACCCGGAAGCCAGCCGCACCAATGTGTCGGAGGAAACACCGTGCACCTGGCAACCTTGGTTAGTGTGCACTGCGCCCGGCCCGCAACAGGAGTCACTGGTGCGCGATGAGACAAGGATATCCCTACCGGCCAAACCCTCCCTTACCCGGACGACGCTAGGCCAATTGTGCGTCGCCCCACGGACCTCCCGGTCGCGGCCGGTTACGACAGAGCCTGGGCGCAAACCCAGAGTCTCTGGCGCTGCAGTACAGCGCCCTTAACCACTGCGCCACCTGGGAGGCACAACCACTAGCATTTAAAAAAATGTTTTCGCTTTGAGTCTGACGCAACAGATCAGAATGTTTAACTTAAAATGTTGATAAATGATTAGGCTATTTTATATTTCATCACTACAAACACAGCAATGCGCACACGGCAGTAAAAGAGCAAATCACCCACTAGCGTGAAAATACCACTATCAAAAGTGACCGCAAATGTGATTCTAAAGGTGCATTTTTATTGTGAAAATTATTTTCCCCAAGCTTGAAACTCACACTCCTCTTATATATGCCAGTTCGGCATTACACCCCTTGTATAGCGGATTTATGCGCTTAATTTTTTTAGAAGTTATTTGGCCACTTTAGTTGTGATACAAACCTTATCAAAACGTATAGGCCTATGGGCTAGGCTACATGAGGTTTGCGACTATGATTCGAAAAATTCGCCCAAAAAAAGACATTGTTTCTTGCCTTAAGCTGGGCATCATTCACAAGTGATAATATAGGCTAATATTGTCACCCAGCAGACTAATCTTGGTTTAATCTTGTCTTTACATATACTAACTCATTTGTGTGAAATTTGTTTTGATGTAGAACGGACTATTATCACGCCCCTGTATCTAAACAAAAAAAATACATGTCATCTATGTACTTAAATAGCGAATGGATGATGCTTTTCCTGTGAATCATTGCCATGTCAGCCAGTTAAGCTATACTCCTGTTGTAAAGTGATGCAATGTGCTTAATATTAGGAATGTTGAGAAATAAATATAGTTGGCCTAGCCTATAGAAAGCTGATGCGATCCTCCTCTTTTTATTAGTAGCCATCACAATGCTGCGCAACATGAGCTCATGTGCTCTCATGAAGTATTTGATTAGATTTTTTGATTACATTTGCATTGATGTCAGAGTGATTAGAGGACCAATAGAGTGCTGAGTACCAGGCAGTTAGCAAGTTTGGTTGGCTACTAATGACCATCAGCAGCATCAGAGCTTGGAGAAGCCTAATTACCGTGACTAAACGATCACGTGGAATTTGACTGCCTTCATGACTCATGACTGCCGGTGTGGTGGTAATATGGTCACCGCAGCAGACCTAGTCATTACTGACCAAGACACCTGTCAAGCCAAATGAGGAAAATCATAATAATAACCTAAAAATGGAGGGAGACTTTCCTTTCTCTCTCCCTCTACCTATCTGTATAGGAAAACAAAAAACAGGGGAGTGGAATGAGAAGAGTGGAGAATCTTTTTCTCCAAATCTTTTGCTCGGGGCATATGTGACTTTGCAAAAGCCAATTTGAGAGAGAGAGAGAGAGGCCAGAGCTAGTCTATTTTTAGTTCTAACCACTCTCCTCCCCGTACTCCTCTCTCCTTTACCTCTCTCTCCCTTCATCCCTCTCTTCATTATTCTGTGGAGCATTCCTTTCCTCCTCTCGATCCTGAAACACCCCTCTGCACACGGGTATTACTGTGGCCTCGCCACTCACCTCTGCCGCCCTGTGTGTGTGTGTGTGTGTGTGTTCTCACACTCTCACCTAACTTGCTCTCGAGAACTCATCCATACCTTTTTATGGGGCGGTAGAGAGAGAGAGGGATTAAAACGGGCCCGATATTAGAAAGAAGAGGGGGATAAGGGTAATTGTTATTGAGGAGCTGGGTGAGGGAGATATGACTGGGAGTCTTTAGGAGTGGAGAGAGAGGCAGAGATAGAGAAGAGACAGAGGGGGAGAGAGGGCGAGAGACAGAGAGGGAAAGAGAGAGAGAGAGCTATGACGCCAGGTGTTGTGCACTATTTGGCTGTTACAACACTCATTAACTCATTACTACCACATTGCCCTGGCATCCTTGCCAGCTGAGCCTCCCACGACAGCCACCACAAGATCAAATCAAATCAAGCTTTATTTATACAGCAGATTTCAGACATAGAATGCAGCACAATGTGCTTCACAGGAAAAAAAATGTATACAAACAATGACAATCAAAACTATATTTACTACACAACAAACATAAGCGGATAAAAAAACAAAAGAATAACAATAAACAATAACAATAAAAAGAAGGTAGCGTTCTCCTAGAATCCGCCAAACAAATGTGTCCGTCGGACTGCCAGATGGAGAAGCGTGACTCATCACTCCAGAGAACGCGTTTCCACTGCTCCAGAGTCCAATAGTGGCGAGCTTTACACCACTCCAGCCGACGCTTGGCATTGCGCATGGTGATCTTAGGCTTCATTGCGGCTGCTCGGCCATGGAAACCCATTTCATGAAGCTCCCGACGAAGTTATTGCGCTGACGTTGCTTCCAGAGGCAGTTTGGAACTCAGTGAGTGTTGCAACCGAGGACAGACGATTTTCGGCGGTCCCGAGCACTCGGTGGTCCCGTTCTGTGAGCTTGTGTGGCCTACCATTTCGTAGGTGAGCTGCTGTTGCTCCTATTGTTCTTGCTCCTGTTGTTGCCTCCACTTCACAATAACAGCACTTACAGTTGACCGGGGCAGCTCTAGCAGGGCAGAAATCTGACAAACTGACTTGTTGGAAAGGTGGCATCCTATGATGGTGCCACGTTTAAAGTCACTGAGGTCTTCAGTAAGGCCATTCTACTGGCAGTATTTGTCTATGGAGATTGCATGGCTGTGTGCTCGATTTAATACACTTGTCAGCACCTGGTGTGGCTGAAATAGCTGAATCCACTAATTTGAAGGGGTGTCCACATTCTTTTGTATATATAGTGTATGTCAACAGTTTTGGCCCCCCTCAGGTTCTCTGGCAGGCTATTCCAGAGGCTGGGGGCATAATAAGTAAAGGCTGCCTCTCCATACCCCTTGGTCCTAGGCTTTGGCTAGGTAAAAGGCCAGTATCAGAGGACCTGTGGGACCTACTGGGTACATAAATTAAGTATTGGGGTGAACAATCGTGGGTTGATTTAAAAGCCAATAGAAGAGTCTTAAAATGAATTCTAAAGAGAGAGAGAACAAGACAGAGAATGAGAGAGAGAGAACGCGAGAGAGAACGCGATAGAATGCGAGAGAGCGTGAGAACGAGAGCGCAAGAACAAGAGAGAGAACACGAGTGAGAACTAGAGAGAAAGAGAATGAGAGAGACAACGAGAAAGAGAGGAAGAGAGAGAACAAGTCAGAGAAATAGAGAACAAGTGAGAGAAAGAGAGTGAGAACGAGAGAAAGAGAGAGAGGAAGAGAGAATGAGTGAGAGAGAGGAAGTGAGAGAACGAGACAGAGAGAGAGAGAGCGAGAGAGAGAGAACCAGAGAGAGGGAGAGAGAATGAGCGAGAGGAAGAGAGAGAACCAGAGAGAGAACGAGAGAGAGAGAGTGGAAGAGAGAGAATGAGCGACAGAGGAAGAGAGAAAGAGAGAATAAGAGAGCGAGAACGAGAGAGACAGAGAGAGAGAGAAAATGAGAGAACGAGAAAATGGTGGGAGATGGACTGAGAGAAAAGGAATAAGTGTTAGAGAGGTAGTGGAAGACTGAAAAAGGACGAAAATGAAAGAAAATGAGAAAGCCCAGTGTTCAGTGTGTGATCAGTTTAGTACAGTGTTGACTCAGGCCTCTATGGCACCCTAGTCCCTATATAGTTCACTACTTTTGGTCAAAAGTAGGGCACTATGGACACACCCTCTCTCTGCAACCTAGCTTGTCCTTGAAGCCAGACAGTAATGCTTACCCACTCCCGCCTATCCTCATTCTGCTGATGTTACCCACTAATATCTGCTCAACTCCCTCACAAGTGTAAGTGGGGAAAAAATTGGTAATATCAGTGAGAAAATATGCTGAGGCAGGGCAAATTCACCGTAGGTTATTAGAAGGAAGGGGGTGGGAGAGAGGGATGCTAAGGTAAAGGAAGCCATGTTGTAAAAACAGTTTGAAAAAACAACAGCTGATAAAAGTGTCTAAGAGGAGATGCATTTACGCTACACTTCAGGACGCTGCGGACTAACTTTTTCCTGACCACACCAGGAAAAACGACGGGTCCTCGTAATAACACCGCCGGAGAGCTAAAGGCTAAAACAGTGTAATCAAGGTGGACCAGAAATTCTCCAAAACCTCTACACTCTTAAAGCCGGGTCTGACATCTGTCAAGCCAAACAATAGGACCTGGCTGCACAGCACAAACAGATCTGTGACCAGGCTAACACTCTTATCGGGAAGGGCCAGATAGCCTGCGTCCCAAATGGCGCCCAAACCCCTACGTAGTGTACTACTTTTGACCAGGGTCCTGTGGGTCCAAGTGCACTTAATAGGGAATAGGGTGTCAATTGGGACACACATACATAAAAGTTCTCCACCGGCCCTCATACAACAATCCTCCTTATCCAGAGTCACTGAAGTATCTACAGGTTATCAACATCATCATCATCATCGGTTTCCCCCAAAGTGAGTAAATAACAGCAAGTAGTAACTACTTCATGTTTAACAAGCGGCCATGTGTGTGTGTGTTTGTGTGTGTGTGCTTTTGCGTGCGTTTGTGGTCATACTTGTGGAAATGTTAGCTTGTTGAAGAGCAGGGTGGGAACTATGGAAAGGCCTCTCCAGGACCAGGGAGACCTGAGGAGACCTGTACCCACTCTAGGTGGCTGGGACAAGTGACCAGTGTCTGGCCCTCGAATACTGGAGCTCCACTGGTGGAAATGAACTAGAGTTTAGAGAGGGCATTAAAAACAGATGATAGGAATTTAGTCCTGCACAAATATTGGACCTCTTGTGGAAAACCTTTCCAAGGTTTAGGACTATTTGTCAAGTTCTTCTTTTTTCAAAAGTTTGGGATCACAAAATGAGGTTCCCATACTGTTCATTTCCTTCACTTTATCAGTGACAACCTTCTAAAACACCAAAACCTGACATGAATCATCTCCCTTTCGTTGGGGGACCTTGCACATACTGTAAATGTTCACATTCAATCACATTCACACGTCACTAACCACTTGCTCACCACAACAAGATCCAGACAGAACGGTGTGACTTGATAAACCCATGTGTGTAAATGAGCCAACAGGGTCGATAGATACGGTGGCAGTGAGCAGCCGTGCTGATCGAGGATACGGCCCCTCTGATGCGCTTTGTGATCACGAGCCCAGACAAGAGGTTCATCCAGGAGCATGGCGCCATCACTTCCCCTCTTCCCTCCCAGAGGCGCCTTGACACGACGCTAGCCCGCTGCCTCATCCAAAAGTCATAAACATTGAACACAGACTAATAACTTTAATAGAGTGGTCTGGCTAAGATCTTGACAAGACATTAAAAAATAAAAAATAAAAAATGAATATGGCTGTTACTAAAAGTGTAATGACAAATGGGCCCACCTGCTGAGGTAAGGCAATAAAAAGGCCAAATAGTGCCGAAGTAATTACAATTTAGCAATTTACACTGGAGTGATATATGTGCAGATGAGGATGTGCAAGTAGAAATACTGGTTTGCAAAACAGCAGAAAAACAAAAACAAATATGGGGATGAGGTAGGTAGTTGGTTGGATGGGCTATTTACAGATGGGCTGTGTACAGCTGCAGTGATCGGTAAGCTGCTCTGACAGCTGATGCTTAAAGTTAGAGAGGGAGATATAAGACTCCAGCTTCAATGATTTTTGCAATTCGTTACAGTAGAGAACTGGAAGGAATGGCAGCCAAAGCAGGTGTTGGCTTTGGGAATGATCAATGAAATATACCTGCTGGAGCGCGTGCTACGGGTGGGTGTTGCTATGGTGACCAGTGAGCTGAGATAAGGCGGAGCTATACCTTATAGATGACCTGGAGCCAGTGGGTTTGGCGACAAAGACATGTAGGGGATAGGGTGCCATTTGGGACAAAGACAATGTGACCATTTTTTTTTTAACCTTTATTTAACTAGGCAAGTCAGTTAAGAACAAATTCTTATTTTCAATGACGGCCTGGGAACAGTGGGTTAACTGCCTGTTCAGGGGCAGAACGACAGATTTGTACCTTGTCAGCTGGGGGGGGTTGAACTCACAACCTTCCGGTTACTAGTCCAACGCTCTACCCACTAGGCTACCCTGCCGCTGACCATGAAGGGAAGCTAGGAGTTTCATGGTGGTAAAACATGCATGGGTGAAAGTAAGGCAGTACGGTCCGGTACGGTGTTCTGGCAAAATAAATAGTGGAGGTACTGTACCCCATACTGGTAAAACATCAGCCTATCACAATAATTAAAACAACATTTAAAGAAAACTGTAGGCTATTACACCCTTATTTACAGTGTCATTAGGCTACCGCATGCCAGAGGCATGAAAAATGAGCGAATGGACTTGAAAACGAGTGGTATAGCCTACGCTCCTAAATGCGATGTGGTTCGTCGAGAACACTGACGTTTTGCCAAGGCAGAGATGAATGGCCGACACCGAGACGGCGGGTGGACAGCAGTGGATGCATCAATTCTGGATTAATGACAATTGCCAAAATGTCTTTACTCTTTGTGGTGTTTTAAGTAAAAGATGTCTCTTTCCATTCAGCCACTGTTTAGAGGATGAATGTGCACGTAGGGTTGCAAAGGGTCAGAAACTTTCCATGGGAAGTTAAGACCTGGAATTTGGGGAATTTTGCTTAAATTCATCAAAAATGTTAGCTTATAACAGTGAACCTTTTTTTTGTGGAATACACATAATGGAATTCTAGGTCTTGTGGCATATTTTGGTTAAACTATCCCCAATTCAATGGAATTGCAACCCTCTGCATGCACAGTGCACTCTTCAATCGCATGCACAGTGCATTCTTCAATCGCATGCACAGTGCACTCTTCCATCACATGTACAGCTGATTCTCAAGATCTTGCACACTGATGAGATGCTATTGAGCCTGCGCTACTACCCTGTCTGAGCCAAGGGCTACATGCTTTCTGGTATGTTTTGATTACAATACTGGGTGGGGTGAATATATTTTATATGACATACATAATTCAATCACAAGACAATCACAAGACCTGTGAAACAGATCAGGGTGTGACACCCATGTGAAGAGTCAACTCATTTAATTAAAGTTCAATTCCTAACTAATTATTATTCTTTTTTTTCTATTGGAAGGATTTAATCATTTTCAATTATGTCTACTTATGATAAGGTAAAAGGTTTATGTTTCTGTCTGCATATGATATGGTAAATATATCCAATGCTAAAAACATCTACATTTAAATGGTATTAATATTCAATTGCATATATTTCTGTTAATTCCCATATATTCACGCTAATTCCCACGGAAAGTTTCCACCTCTGAATATTCCTCAAAATGTGCAACCATACGTGCACGGGTATCCTACGAAAAGAGCCCTTTGAAGTGACCGTTTGACAATCAGATGACTGGTTGTGTTTATGCCACAAAAAAAGCTAATACATTTTGAAAGTGACATGACAAACCTTTACGACTCGGCACACAGAGATCCTGTTGAATTAATAGGGATTCTATACACAGGATGTCCTTACCGTTAAGAAATGAAATCTACTTTCATCCCTGAAAATATATGACCCTGTATCACTAGGCTCTACATGACAATGAGGGGATTCTTGCACACCGGAGGACTGGAAATAAAAGTAACCACAGATCCATGATCAGATTACTCTACACTTAACTATTAGGCACTATGAACAAAATCTGCCCCATTTATCCGTTTTCTTTATGGGCTAAACAGTGTGGGGTAACAAAACATCAAGAGCGACTCAGATTCATGACCTGGTTCTCTAATTAATTCCACATGATATATCATATTTTCTCTTCTACTCTGTGTAGTCATACCTGTCTAGTGCTGAATGTCGCTGAATGCTGAATGTTGCATACCAGTGAAGCGCTGTGCTCTGCTACCCCGCTGCAGCCACGGCTTAATTGATTCATCGAATGGCAGGAGTAATGAGATGAATTGCAGAAGGTCGCCATTGGCCAATCAATGCCCAGGGTTTGCCAACGATCCCTCCCTGGACCCGATGCTGCTCTTTATCGACTGATCTAGTCAAGTCGCTGTTTCGCTCCCCTTTTTAGAAGGAAAGCAAAGCGATCCGGACCTGCTTTTGCGTTTAGGATTCAAAGGATAACTGGGTGTCATGTTACAGAACCGCTGCCATTTTGGACGGAAATGTTAAATAGCTTTTTACGCGCCTGCCAAAGAATGCTTACGTTTCTGGTACCTGCGTTCTTGACTTAGTAAGCAGTAAGCACGGTCAAATGTCATGTACAGGAGGGAAAAAAGAGATAGAGAATCATAAAATCCACCTACATTCTGGGTTATTGGACAGTAATGGATTTGTCTGAATCTGATGTGACGTCGGCTCAGCTGGCCTAGATTTCCATGAGCAGCCAGCCAGCGAGTGAGTCTTTGCTGTGCCTCTGTGACAGGACTGTTATGACATCTGTCACGTGACCACTCCCCTCGCGGCACTGCGACCCCGACTGACCTGACACCAAACTTCTGCTTCCTCCTACTGCCACGGAACACAGCCCACATTTTAGAATCTACTCCAACGGACGCTTGTCCTTACCTCAGAGATAATAGCTAATGGCTGATGCCATTGATATCATTGAGCTTCAGCAAATATAATAGCCATTTCAGCTATCACCAGTCAATGTCTAGTTGAACAAACGTCGAAAATTTCAATAGTGATGAAAATCACAACTTGAGTTTATACTTCAAATAGATACGTAAGTATTCAGGTAAAAAGATTTTGAATAAGTAAAGAAAATATACATTTCATCAACCATCCCTTTCTGAGATATTCCCTTCATCTGATTCCATATTGTATTTCATGGACCATGTCACATGTGACAGCTGTCAACCGAAGCGGTGACTAGGTGACCCAGTGCTTATCATTTTGCTTTAAAAAGCCCTGCTCCTATAGTGTTATGCTACCCGTAACACACACATCAATCTCTCTATACCGATGATGCAGGTTTCTCTCTCTCTGAGAAATGAACACACTCAAGGACAGTAGTTAGATGGGTCGTACACTACATGGGGTGGTGGAGGAAAACTCGTTGTGAACTGCTCATAAAGGAGGCGAACTTGTAGGTGCACACACACCCCGGGTCGGCTCAATCGATGGATGGTAGTTCAGAGACCACTGTGTGTGTGATCACCGGATCAATTTGCAGGGGGAGGAGACGGAATAACAACTTGTCCTCTTTCTTAATCATCTCTCTCTCTCTCTCTCTCTCTCTCTCTCTCTCTCTCTCTCTCTCTCTCTCTCTCCATTTATCCACTTCCCCAGAGTCAGATGAACTCATGGTGTTTTCGCCAGCCAATGCTATTTAGCGTTATCGCAATGGCTGCAAGTCTATGGGCATCTGCTAGCACTCGCTCCATTGTGCGTTCCTTGGATTCATATTTCACTTACTTACTCCTCCTTGCCTCAAAGTCTTCTTGTCTTTGACTGGCTTCTCTCTAATGTACATCTTGCATCCTCTATTCTCTTCCTAGAGCTCTTCAGTACCGTCAATAACCCTTTTCTCCTGCATCCCTCTATATCGGTTTTTCTTCTTCATTAATGCACTTTTACCTTCACCCCTTGTACTTCTCTCTCTCCATTTAATGACTCGCCTCTATTCATCCCCCTTTCATAACTTACCATGCAACAACCCCTCTCTGTCTCCCCTCGCCCTCTCTCCCGGTCTGTCTGTCTCCGCATCCCACCCTCCGTTCTCCCTGAGGTGTGCTGGTCGTAATGCAGAGGACACAGTAATGGTTCTTACTCACTCGCACCACCATCATCATGAAAATGTCTCCGTAACCTGTCCGGTCCGGACTGTCTCGTAATACCCATGCCATGGCAGCTATCCTGAGGAACAGGGACGGTTCACATGTTTGACCATATTCACAACACTTAGGAGATTTGTGGCTATTTTGAGGAAGAGGAAATGAAACGTTTCCGATTCCTGTTCTGTGGATATTAAGCGTCAACATCTAAGCATTTGGAAAACACACACAGGCATGTACACACACAGGCCTGTACACACACAGGCATGTACACACACAGGCATGTACACACACAGGCATGTACACACACAGGCATGTACACACACAGGCCTGTACACACACAGGCATGTACACACACAGGCATGTACACACACAGGCATGTACACACACAGGCATGTACACACACAGGCATGTACACACACAGGCCTGTACACACACAGGCATGTACACACACAGGCATGTACACACACAGGCATGTACACACACAGGCCTGTACACACACAGGCCTGTACACACACAGGCATGTACACACACAGGCATGTACACACACAGGCCTGTACACACACAGGCATGTACACACACAGGCATGTACACACACAGGCATGTACACACACAGGCCTGTACACACACAGTACACACAGGCCTGTACACACAGGCATGTACACACACAGGCCTGTACACACACAGGCATGTACACACACAGGCCTGTACACACACAGGCATGTACACACACAGGCATGTACACACAGGCATGTACACACACAGGCATGTACACACACAGGCATGTACACACACAGGCATGTACACACACAGGCATGTACACACACAGGCATGTACCTGTACACACACAGGCATGTACACACACAGGCATGTACACACACAGGCATGTACACACACAGGCATGTACACACACAGGCATGTACACACACAGGCATGTACACACACAGGCATGTACACACACAGGCATGTACACACACAGGCATGTACACACACAGGCATGTACACACACAGGCCTGTACACACACAGGCATGTACACACACAGGCATGTACACACACAGGCATGTACACACACAGGCATGTACACACACAGGCATGTACACACACAGGCATGTACACACACAGGCATGTACACACACAGGCATGTACACACACAGGCATGTACACACACAGGCATGTACACACACAGGCATGTACACACACACACACAGGCCTGTACACACACAGGCATGTACACACACAGGCCTGTACACACACAGGCCTGTACACACACAGGCATACACACACAGGCCTGTACACACACAGGCATGTACACACACAGGCCTGTACACACACAGGCATGTACACACACCTGTACACACACAGGCATGTACACACACAGGCATGTACACACACAGGCATGTACACACACAGGCATGTACACACACAGGCATGTACACACACAGGCATGTACACACACAGGCATGTACACACACAGGCATGTACACACACAGGCATGTACACACACAGGCATGTACACACACAGGCATGTACACACAGGCATGTACACACACAGGCATGTACACACAGGCATGTACACACAGGCATGTACACACACAGGCATGTACACACACAGGCATGTACACACACACACACAGGCATGTACACACAGGCATGTACACACACAGGCATGTACACACACAGGCATGTACACACAGGCATGTACACACAGGCATGTACACACACAGGCATGTACACACACAGGCATGTACACACACAGGCATGTACACACAGGCATGTACACACAGGCATGTACACACACAGGCATGTACACATGTACACACACAGGCATGTACACACACAGGCATGTACACACAGGCATGTACACACACAGGCAGGCATGTACACACACAGGCATGTACACACACAGGCATGTACCGGCATGTACACACACAGGCATGTACATGTACACAGGCATGTACTGTACACATGTACTGGGCATGTACACACAGGCATGTATATGTACACACAGGCATGTAATGTACACACAGGCATGTACAGGCATGTATTGTGCCATGCTCACATCTGGGCGTGAATATCTTAATCCTCAGATATTCTCTCTCTCTCTCACACACACACACACACACACACACACACACACACACACACACACACACACACACACACACACACACACACACACACACACACACACACACACACACACACACACACACACACAATGCCAGGGCTCACATCTGGCTATTGTTCATCCTTTGCAGAGGGAGTGTGATGTGTTGTTGTGCCACCTGTGTGCCCAGAAATAGTTTCAGAAACACAATCTCTACCTGCACCTGTTTCCAACTCTTATGTAAGCGCTGGAGGGCCACACATGTATGCACACCCACACCCACACCCACACCCACACCCACACACACACACACACACACACACACACACACACACACACACACACACACACACACACACACACACACACACACACACACACACACACACACACACACACACACACACACAGAGAACAAGGGAAACCAGGAGTAGAGCATCGGTAAGGAAAGGTGAGAAAATCTGTGTGTGTGTGTGTAAACACGTGTCACATGACATGATTAACACATGAAACATGCAGAGTGATCAGACAGGTGTGAAAATGTGTGAGTGTATGTGCGAGTTAGCTAACACACGCAGGGCCTGCTTTCCATCGTTGCATTATCTTCTCACATGTCACGACACATTAGCTGGGGGGTCTGAGTGATGTGCATTGATACACATTGGCATTCAGGCAACCTTTTAGAAAAACTGCCTATGAATTTGTCACTGTGCTTTAATAAAGAAATCAGTTTGGTTGCCATTGAAGTGACGTTTGTGCCACAAAGCGATAAATGAAGGTGACAGTCAACTGTATCGCTAATTCACAATCATAAGCCTTTGAGAATGTGTATGTGTGTGTGTATGTGTCGTGCAAATGAAATATGTCTGCATCTACGCGTGACAGAGAGTGTTTATATGTGTGTCTTTCCATTAAATGAGGATAATGCCTCGTACAGAATGAATTATTCCTGCCTGAGTGACTTCATTATGTGCATCCAGACTGTGTTACTTAGGTGTGTGTATGTGTGTGTGTATGACAATATTCCATGAGTGTATCTTTGTTCTGTGTATGCACAGTATTGAGTGCATTAATATCGTGTGTGTGTGTGTGTATATATTTAGCATGCATGAGAGTACCCAGTGTGTGTGCGTGTGTGTGTATTCAGTATCAATGTGTACTCAGTTAGCATTGTGTGTGTACACTCAGTGTGTGCGCGTGCGTGCTCGGAGTGTGTATATGCGTGCCTCTATCCGTGCAGATTAAAAGCTCGGCGTCCCCCCCCCCCACACACACACACACCCCAAACTCCTACCTTCTCTCCATCCCTCTTTTCATTCTTTGTTTGAATCCTTCTCTCCGGGGTACTTTCTCGATCAAAGCGCTGGTCTGTTTATTCTTGGAAGGGCTATGCTGATGTTGCTCCATAAAGGGACACACAGCCCTGCAGATAATCCCTGCTGTACACCTGCAGCTCCATCACTGGCTGTGAGACACCCAATGAGGGATAAATTAGGTATGTGTGTGTGTGTGTGTGTGTGTGTGTGTGTGTGTGTGTGTGTGTGTGTGTGTGTGTGTGTGTGTGTGTGTGTGTGTGTGTGTGTGTGTGTGTGTGTGTGTGTGTGTGTGTGTGTGTGTGTGTGTGTGTGTGTGTGTGTGTGTGAATCTCTAATTGACACAGAAGAGGAGATGGGTAGGGTGAAAGAGAAGCTACATAAGGTATGGTATGTTCTATTGTCACTGTGTGTGAATAGAAAGGACTCTGCGATTATCTGGGAGTGGGTTACATCATGCTAATCATTTTACTGAAAACAGTCGAGACATTGTCACAGCCCTTGTGTGAACAACTGCATGCCCTTGAGACCAATTCAGTTTGAACACATTGAATTGTTGCATTCTACATGCATTCTCTTCTCTCGTTTTGCTTGGAGCACCCAATCCTCTTATCTAATATCATAACCCTTGAAGACAGATGTGACAAGAGAAAAGTGATAGCAGCACAACCATGGACCTTGTCAGACAGAGCATATGCATCATTAGTCCTTTCCTCTAAAACCAGATTTACTCCAAGCTGCCGTGGCAGTGGCAGTGAGCCATGTTGAAATATGCTTGTACACATTCTTTAGAGATGTGTACAAGCATTCTTTAGAGATGTGTACAAGCATTCTTTAGAGATGTGTACAAGCATTCTTTAGAGATGTGTACAAGCATTCTTTAGAGATGTGTACAAGCATTCTTTAGAGATGTGTACACGCATTCTTTAGAGATGTGTACACGCATTCTTTAGAGATGTGTACAAGCATTCTTTATAGATGTGTACAAGCATTCTTCAGAGATGTGTACACGCATTCTTTAGAGATGTGTACAAGCATTCTTTAGAGATGTGTACAAGCATTCTTTAGAGATGTGTACAAGCATTCTTTATAGATGTGTACAAGCATTCTTCAGAGATGTGTACAAGCATTCTTTAGAGATGTGTACAAGCATTCTTTAGAGATGTGTACAAGCATTCTTTAGAGATGTGTACAAGCATTCTTTATAGATGTGTACAAACATTCTTCAGAGATGTGTACAAGCATTCTTTAGAGATGTGTACAAGCATTCTTTAGAGATGTGTACAAGCATTCTTTAGAGATGTGTACACACATTCTTTAGAGATGTGTACAAGCATTCTTTAGAGATGTGTACAAGCATTCTTTAGAGATGTGTACAAGCATTCTTCAGAGATGTGTACAAGCATTCTTTAGAGATGTGTACAAGCATTCTTTAGAGATGTGTACAAGCATTCTTTAGAGATGTGTACAAGCATTCTTTAGAGATGTGTACAAGCATTCTTTAGAGATGTGTACAAGCATTCTTTAGAGATGTGTACAAGCATTCTTTAGAGATGTGTACAAGCATTCTTCAGAGATGTGTACAAGCATTCTTTAGAGATGTGTACAAGCATTCTTTAGAGATGTGTACAAGCATTCTTTAGAATGTCCAAAACATTCTTTAGAAAAGTATACTCGGTCATAACAGACTTTATATGGACAAATACAATTCATAAGAATAAAAAATAAAGTTTTACATCTTCTGAGGGTGGTTTTAACTATCTAGTCTTGGAATTGTATCAACTCGCCACCCTAGCTTTTACTTGCAACATATAGTTAAATGCACTAAAGAGGAACAATGGGAACATATTGAAGATGCACATCCCCAGAATCTTTTTATGTGTCTATTTTTAAAGGACGAAACTAAGAACATTAAAAACTTTGTAGTTAAACACGATAACAATATGGAAGACAATGAAACATATTCCACCAGAACTGAATATCACTTCCTAAAAACACAACCTTATGGAACAATCCTTGGATAGCTTTTCACAATTCACAGATAAATTGGTCCACATGGAAAACTGAAGTAATACAATTTAGGAGACGTTCTTATCCGAAACGACTTGCAGCAGTGAGTGTATTTATTTTCCCCATACTGGTCCCACGTAGGAATCGAACCCACAACCCTGGCGTTGAAAGCGCCATGCTCTACCAACTGAACCACACTGGACCATAGAAACTATAAAAAGGACTTGGTAGGAGAAAATACATTTATTTCCATGACAGAATTAAACATTTGTTTTGGGCTGACCAAATACATGAATCTTAAAAGTTACATATCATGACATTTTCAATTATACATTTTTTGGACATCATAGTAACCTTGAGGGAATCTTATTCAAGTCAGATACGGATGTTTATATGATAGGGATGATATACAAAGCCTTGTGGAGAGCATATCCAACAAGTTTACAGTTAAGGAAAATGTATGCTTAATCCAGTATAAACTAATGTTTCGAATTTGATCCCGCTTTACTTGAAGTGCATCTTATGAACTCTTCATAAAGCATTCATAAAGGCATCATAAGCACTACATAAATGGGTCCCAAATCATCTATAACCACATTTCATGCTCTACAAAGGGTGAGTAAATGTGAACAAATAAATGGATGGCTATGTCACACAGTTATGCCATGTCTTTATAGAGCATGATATATGGTTATAGATGATTTGTGAGGCATCTATGAAGTGCTTATGAAGCCTATATGAAGGCTTTCCGAAGTCTTCACAAGAGGCACTTCAAACAAAGCGGGAGGAATTTATTATACCAAAAGTCGAAAATTCGACAGCACAACGGCAGAGTCATGTTTTGAGTGTAGAAGGAATAATGACACAAAAACCCATCCTACCTGGGAATGCCATCAAATCCCTGAAGTTTAGGGCGGAGCTAGAAAGATGTCTGTCAGAGTATGACAGTGTCAACACACTTTTAATCCGCCTGTCTGCACATTTCAAGACATGGCATACGGCGGTCTATTGAGATCGCCGGTGAGTTGGGGCGATTCCCTTCTCGTCAATTGGAAGAAGAAAAAAAAACGCATACTAGAAGCGTAGAAGTCAACCAATCCGCCATCGTTAACATGATGGGCAAATGAAATGATTGAAATATTGAAAGTGTGTGGGCTACGGAAACAAACAAAATGGTACAGTTGCAGGCCATGCGGCGGAAAGTGATGCGGGCGCTGGAGATAGGGGTGTGCGCCGATGGCCTGGGCAGGTGCGGCGTAGTTGAGGTTTGCATGACGTTGTCGTTTGCATGTGTCTGTTTTGTGTTGTTTATCAAATTAAATCTCACAAAAAAAACAAAAGGCACAAAAGCGCAAACTCCGCCCACCTCGCACTCCAAGCAGGCTGGAGCAAATATATTTCAAGGATTTTGAAAAGTACGGGAACCCAAGTCTGTGGCCCGGCCGGTACTGCAGCATGCAGCCGTCAGCATTCCTTCCTGCTTTGCGCTGCAATGTGTTTGTGTATGTGTGTGCGTGGAGACTCTCTATGAGAGAGTGGCCAGATGAATGAGGGAATGAGGGGGGAACGGTTCCCTGGGGAGGCTAGGCCACTCTCCAGGCAGTCACACTGGAACACCCAGCCAGCCAGCCACCCATCCAGCCAGCGAACGACACAAACACACAAATGGCAAACGATGAAAGCTCCATGCCGACTCCACTGCATTCTCACGGCGACGAGCATACAAACCAACGAGGCGAAAAGCCCACAGGCCCAGAAAAGGGATTTGACATTGTGCTAGTTACTACAGCCACAATTACACAAAGAGAAAGAGCCTTTTTTCTTCTTCTCTCAAACGGCTACAGTACAATGTGATTATTGCCCATAGCTGAGAACGCTTGTTTCAACACTTTTCTTCTATGGTGTCTTGGTGCTGCTCTATATTCCCGTCCGTCAAAGCTGTGCGGTCATAGAAAGGTTGTTTTTCTCAACCTGACCATTGAGCGGATTGACCGTGACCAGTGACCAGTATTGTTGGTGCCACCCTCTCTGCTGTGCCAATAACAAACAACAACATTTTAGTCATTGAGCTGATGCTCTCATCCAGAGCAACTTCATCTTAAGATAGCGAGGTGGGACAACCACATATCACAGGCATAGAAAGTAACATTTTCCTCAATAATTACAGTCAGAGCTAGAGGGAGGGGGGCTGAGGTGGCAGAAAGGTGTGCTCGGGTTGGGGTGTAGGGTTTGAGCATAGCCTGAAGGTAGGGAGGGGCAGTTCCTCTTGCCAGCACCACGGTCTTGTAGTGGATGCGAGCTTCGACTGGACAAAGACAAAACAACAGCTCCGTCAGTAGAGAGTCCAGTCACGGTAGCCCTAGCAACAGCAGACAGGAGCAACCTGCACATTAAGTGAAATCTATCCTCTGTCTATCCTCTAGGTAATAACTGCTCTGCTCTCTCAGCCCGGTTTTCCATTTGTTTGTTGATCACCCTTGAAATCCACACAGGAAATGTCAGAATACTTTAAAAGCACTACAACGTAACACCAGGAGAATAGCAGCATCACAAAATAATATTCAATATCTAAATTGGGCATGAAAATAAATCATGTGTTATATAACTATTTACATAAATATATTATTTCCTGCGAATGGCTTACCAAGAAAACTTCCAAAAAGACTAATTTGAGGTAAAATGGAGCTCAACAAAGAAAAGGCAGAAGATTGATTTCTTATTTCTCCCTTTAATCCATTGTACATGATGCGGACAGGTGACTGACGTTTCCACGTCAAGACGATGTCTTCCAAGCTGACGTCTTCCTCAGAGGAAACGGCAGTCACCTCCTTATGGATGTTTTTCTTGGTAAAGCCATTCTAGTGATTTTTGCCCACCGGAACCAGTACTGTTTCCCGCATCCTGGACAAATAATTGGAGATATTTTATGTGTTACATCATACAAGCGTCAGTGATGGTTGAGGTGTGGTCTAGCTCCGATGGCTGTAACCTTTAAATCACCTCCCTCCAGCACCACACACACACACACACACACACACACACACACACACACACACACACACACACACACACACACACACACACACACACACACACACACACACACACACACAGATGCACAGATGCACACACACAGATGCACACACACAGATGCACACACACAGATGCACACACACACACACACACACACACACACACACACACACACGCACACACACACACACACACACACACACACACACACACACACACACACACACACACACACACACACACACACACACACACACACACACACGCGCGCGCACACACACACACACACAGATGCACACACACACACACACACACACACACACACACACACACACACACACACACACACACACACACACACGCACACACACACACACACACAGATGCACACACACACAGATGCACACACACACAGACACACAGGCAGCAGCAGGACTGGATCAACACGTGTTCTTGGTTTTGATCCATTTACCAAGGCTCCACACTCCATTAGGCCAGAATGAAGGTCAGACTAAAGGAGGAAGAGAGGGGGGTGAGGAGAGAGGAGGGGTTTGGAAAAGGGGTGGGTTGAGAAGGAAGAGAGGGGTTGAGGGGTGAGGAGGGGTGGTTATGGGGGATGAGGAGGGAGGAGCAGGGGGGGGAGAGGTTAGATGGTGAGGGGTTGCTGGAGCTGTTTAAGGGGACAGAGGTGGATGGGGGCGGGGACTTGACTCGATAGCCTTGCTCCATAATGATCCTTCTAATGGGGCAAATCACTGAACAGCCAGCCACCCACTGCAAGTCCCCCCCTCCTTCTCTCCTTCCACGGAGAGAAAGAATACAACAAACGGAATTACTGATACATGGAGGCCGAGGAAAGGTTGAGCTGTGGTGGAAGTCTATTGAACAGTGAGGTTGTACATGAACAGGGTTGACCCTTCCTCTCCTTCTCTCCCAGTTAGTTCTTCGGGGGGCGCCCCAGGGTCTTCCTTCAGGGCTCTGGAGCGAGGTGTCGAACCGTGGAAGAGGAGGGGGAACGAGGGATGGAGGAGGAGTGCTCTATGAGGACCTCTCCAGACTGATCAATGGGTTAACTAAGTAGAGAGGAGAAAGAAAGGAAGGATGGACGGAAAGGAGGGATGGAAGAACAAGGGCTGGGATGGAGGGATGAGGGGAGGTAGAGATATGATGGAGGGATGAGGGGAGGTAGAGATATGATGCAGGGATGAGGGGAGGTAGAGATATGATTGAGGGATGAGGGGAGGTAGAGATATGATGGAGGGATGAGGGGAGGTAGAGATATGATGGAGGGATGAGGGGAGGTAGAGATATGATGCAGGGATGAGGGGAGGTAGAGATATGATGGAGGGATGAGGGGAGGTAGAGATATGATGGAGGGATGAGGGGAGGTAGAGATATGATTGAGGGATGAGGGGAGGTAGAGATATGATTGAGGGATGAGGGGAGATAGAGTTATGATGGAGGGATGAGGGGAGGTAGAGATATGATGGAGGGATGAGGGGAGGTAGAGATATGATTGAGGGATGAGGGGAGATAGAGGTATGATGGAGGGATGAGGGGAGGTAGAAATATGATGGAGGGATGAGGGGAGGTAGAGATATGATGGAGGGATGAGGGGAGGTAGAGATATGATTGAGGGATGAGGGGAGGTAGAGATATGATGCAGGGATGAGGGGAGGTAGAGATATGATTGAGGGATGAGGGGAGGTAGAGATATGATGGAGGGATGAGGGGAGGTAGAGATATGATTGAGGGATGAGGGGAGGTAGAGATATGATGGAGGGATGAGGGAAGGTAGAGATATGATGGAGGGATGAGGGGAGGTAGAGATATGATGGAGGGATGAGGGGAGGTAGAGATATGATTGAGGGGTGCAGGAAGGAGAGGTTGAAGGATGGAAGGTTGGGTTGGAGGTAGTGATGGGTGAAAAAAATCTATATTTACATATCGGAGTATTTCTTTTAACGATATATCGTATCATTTTGACAATATATTATTTTTGCGCTATACGGCTGTACCTGCACAAAAACTCCAGTATCTTTCCTTCATACTTGTCACGCTGGTATAAAGGATCTGGAGACAGGCGCACGAATACGTAATAGGGGTTTTTATTTCCCAAATTACAGCGTGCCGTGTAATGGCACGGGGACGAAGACCAAACCAACACGTCTACAACACACAGGGTAGAAACCCAAACAAAAGAGCGAGGGTAAACCTCGTTGAACGACACGGGACGACAGCCGTAATACATAATATATAAAGCGTGCAGCGCAACAGCTGCACCAACACATAGGTACTCGCACCAACGCATAGGTACTCGCACCAACGTATAGGTACTCGCACCAACGCATAGGTACTCGCACCAACGCATAGGTACTCGCACCAACGCATAGGTACTCGCACCAACGCATAGGTACTCGCACCAACGCATAGGTACTCGCACCAACGCATAGGTACTCGCACCACCAACGGACATGGGAACAATAATCGATCGGACAATGGTGAACAAAGAGCACACTTCTACAATTACTAATCAAAAGGAATAGGGACCAGGTGTGCGTAATGACAGTTCCGGAAGGATCCGTGACAACACTGTAGCTTGTTCTCCATCGTCTTTTAAAATAGGGAGCCAATTTGTTTTCAGCCCTTTTATTTCCATGACTGATCAGAACTATTTTCCTCCTGGCTCTCTCTTGTCCCTTCTGCAGCAGACATATGGTGAACAATATGTTTGGAACATTGAATCGCAAATAAAATCACAGTATCGAATCGCAATACATATCGCATCGGCATCTACAGTAAGTATCGTGATAATATCGTGTCGTGAAGCACCCGGCAATTCCCAGTGCTAGTTGGTGGATTAGGGACAAAGGATGGAGTATTAGGGGCAGAGGGGTAGATGCTGAAGGGTAGTGGTGACGGTGGTAAGAAGGACCAGAGAAGACAATGGAAACCAGTAGAAAGAAATCTGAGGTGTCATGTTTGAGAATTCAATGGCTATAGTTACCATTGCAGGTGCACTACTGGCCAGTCGAATATGGCAAACGTAACAGCAGGGAAATGTCTATCAATTATCTATTACGATTTTCTTTCGTGTTCCATGATTATGAAGTACATTTTACAGTATCGATGAGTCTAAATGTTCACAGGGGTTTGATCCTGAGGCTACACATGGAGATCGAGCACAAGAAATCAAAGACCATTTGAAAATCCACACACACACACACACACACACACACACACACACACACACACACACACACACACACACACACACACACACACAGTTTTCGGCTCCTGGAATGAGAAATATGTTTTCCGGTTAAGGGATCGAGCTCATCCTCTGAAATGTGTTTAGTCTCCCTCTCTGTTTTTCAGGGATGGAGGGATGGAGGAAAAGAGGAAGGGGATGAAATCCTGCTGACTTGCACCTTCTCTTTCCCCTCTCCCTATTCCCCCCCTTATTTCTAACTCCCCAGAGTTTTAACCAGAAATAGCGAGAAATCGTTTCATCTCTGCGCCAGGGGGACAAAGCCGCTTTCCCAGGTAGCCAGGCAGGTCTTTGCTCGTTCTCTGCAGCTTTTTAACTCTTTCCATGGGAGTTACTGCTGAGTTGGGCAGTGTCCTATTCAGGGTCCTACTCATTAAGCACCAAACGGAAGAAACCTTGACTAAAACTGGGGAGGGAAACTGAACTTAAGAAGCCAATGAAAAGCGCTCGTTTCCGTTTACCGTGGCGAAACCTTTTGCTACATGGCGCCCAAATGCAGCCTAGTAGTGCCGCACTGAGGCCTGGGAGAGGGGAGGAAAGAGACGGAGGAGGGAGAACACGAGTCGGCAAACCACTAGGCGCTAGCAGATAGACCAGGGAAAGCAATCTCACTGCTCATTAGTGACTAGCGTTAGCGTGTGATCTGGGGCTAGATCCCTAAACGCTGTTCATTAGGGGGATGACACCAGCGAGCCTCTCTACCTCTCACTCTCTCTCTCCACTGGTGCGTTCCACCCTTACAGTATCACACACACACACACACACACACACACACACACACACACACACACACACACACACACACACACACACACACACACACACACACACACACACACACACACACACACACACATCACTGAGGGTTGGATTCAGCCTTGAGAGAGTGCAAAGAGCTACCGATCGATCAATCATCACCTGCTGTATTGTTCATCCGCATGAACGGCCGGCACTAAGCAGAACCCTACAAGTCTGGAATTCAAAGTGATATGCTCCGTTTCTGAAGTGAAAACATGGTGTAACAAAGCATATCAGTTTGGGTTTCAGGCGAGAACCTAACAGCATGTAAAGAAATCCCCCCAAAAATGTTTTAAGTCCATCAGGATAAATGGAAGGGGAAAGGCATGTCGCAAGGTGTTTGAAGCGGTGCGCACACACACATACACACACACACACTCCCAGCACCCTTCAGTGTTGTTCATCCCAAGGGGCTGCTGATTGTGACAATAACAGAGATGATCATCATCGTGATGGCGTCGCTCGCTGCACGAAGCGGAAGCGAAAGTGTGACACTCCCAGATCCACCACTCGTTCATCACTGTCACGCTACCGGCTCTCTCCCTAACAAGCTTCTATCCCAACGCTCACAGCCGCTGTCGGCTCCCTAGCGTAGAACTGACTGTCAGGGAGGAGTGTGTGAGTGTACTGTATGTGAGAGAGTGTACGGTGTGTGTGTGTGTGTGTGTGTGTGTGTGTGTGTGTGTGTGTGTGTGTGTGTGTGTGTGTGTGTGTGTGTGTGTGTGTGTGTGTGTGTGTGTGTGTGTGTGTGTGTGTGTGTGTGTGTGTGTGTGTGTGTGTGTGTGTGTGTGAGTGTGTGTGAGTGTGCGTGTGTGTGAGTGTGTGTGAGTGTGCGTGTGTGTGTGAGTGTGTGTGTTTGGCGAGCTTATCCAAAATACTCTATTCGTTAGCATCCATACATGGACTGTCCATCAAGGGACAGCTCGTGGCAGTGAGGTGGAAACGACTCATCTAGTTACAGAAGCTAACAGAGCGACTTTCTCTCAGGGGAGCGGACCTGGTCCCCATGTATTGTCAGGTGGCCCCATTAGTCTTGCTGCCTGCCTGTGTGCGTCTGAGGTAACAACTCTGCCAATGCCTCAAACCCAACCACTAAGACCTCAGCCACTTATGTCAATGGACGGACATCAAATGCCTCACATCCTCCCTATAGTAGGAGAAAGTTACCATGCCAGTGGCTCATTATACTAGATTGTCTGAAACTCAGAATGAGACCGGCTCCAGTGTGTGTGTGTGTATATGTGTGTGTGTGTGCCTGCGCCCGTGTGAGTATGAAAGTAACAACCCACATCATTATACAGAACAGTGATAATCCGCACCACACTATACTCTCTCTCTTTCTCCCTCTGTCCGCTTCTCCTCTCCTCTTCCCAGCATTACGATTCAGCCACCACTCTTAAGGTTGTTACCGTCGCAGTGTGTGTGTGTGTGTGTGCGTGCGCGCGCAGTGGTGCTACTCCCAGTCCATATTGATGGGTCTACAGATGTAGGATCTTAATTTGATTACCCTGTTGCAGGAGAACCTTCTTGCAATGCAGGAAATGTCACACTTGTAGTGTATTTGAGGTTTAAAAAGGCTTCTAAAGTTTGTCATTTCCATTTTGAATGAATCATAATTCACATAATAATTCACATTTCCTGTTGCATCAGGATTATTTTCTGGCCGTAGCAAACCGTCTCAAATGAATACATCTGTATGTGTGTTTGTCCGTTTGCAACAGTGGAAGAGCAGAGGATGCTATAGTAGTGAGCATAATGGAAGTCATACATTGACATTGTACTATATCGCTATGGTGCTACATGTATCCCGATAGTGTTATGTACTGTTAGGGTGTTTTCATACTTTGTCCCTTAAGACCATTTTTGTGAACTGGTTTGTAAAAACAATTGTTCAACTCAGACTCTTCAAAAGAGACTCCGAAGCGAATCGAACTAAAACCACCTTGAGAGGTGCTCTGAGTTTGGTTTGCTTGAATTCCGCAGTCCGGCCCCCTTTTTTTAGGGCAATGTGAAAACAAAGCTACCCAGGTTCGCTTGTAGTTATTCCCGCGCCACACACTAGACTACTGCAACACCGTTTCCCCTGCCATAACCCCTTACATTGGTGCCACAAACGAGAGAAGATGATGACGTGTAGGTTCACAGAAAAAAACTTGCTGTTTTTGGAAATTGATTAGCAATTGTCAAGGATGGAGTTGTTTGTTCAGATTATTTGCAATATGTGCATAGGATAAGAAAGCTTCATCAACTGTTCATTTGATTGTGGGGTTTGAATAGTGCTAGTAGACAACAACATATTTAGGGCCCTATAAAATATGTTTTATTTTTGCCTGATTCTGTTGAGTTTATTCCCCAAGTTCATTTTCTCCATTTGTTTTCCCAGGTTTCAGTTTTAAAATTGTCTTTCAGGTTTTCAATCTCAAAATCAAAATCAAAAACAACTCAAATTGGATGTTCTAAGTACAGAAACATGCTTAAACCACATCAGGAGGCCACTTCAGGTCTGGGAATAATCACATTTAAAAATATATTTTGGATGTAAACTCAGCAAAAAAAGAGACCTGTCTTTCAAAGATAATTCGTAAAAATCCAAATAACTTCACAGATCTTCATTGTAAAGGGTTTAAACACTGTTTCCCATGCTTGTTCAATGAACCATAAACAATTAATGAACATGCATCTGTGGAATAGTCGTTAAGACATTAACAGCTTACAGACGCTAGGCAATTAAGGTCACAGTTACGAAAACTTAGAACACTAAAGAGGCCTTTCTACTGACTCTGGAAAACACTAAAAGAAAGATGCCCAGAGTCCCTGCTCATGTGCATGAATGTGCCTTAGGCATGCTGCAAGGCGGCATGAGGACTGCAGATGTGGCCAGGGCAATAAATTGTAATGTCCGTACTGTGAGACGCCTAAGACAGAGCTACAGGGAGACAGGACGGACAGCTGATCGTCCTCGCAGTGGCAGACCACGTGTAACAACACCTGCACAGGATCGGTACATCCGAACATCACACCTGCGGGACAGGTACAGGATGGCAACAACAACTGCCCGAGTTACAACAGGAACGCACAATCCCTCCATCAGTGCTCAGACTGTCCACAATAGGCTGAGAGAGGCTGGACTGAGGACTTGTAGACCTGTTGTAAGGCAGGTCCTCACCAGACATCACCAGCAACAACGTCGCCTATGGCACAAACCCACGGTCGCTGGACCAGACAGGACTGGCAAAAAGTGCTCTTCACTGACGAGTCGCGGTTTTGTCTCACCAGGGGTGATGGTCAGATTCGCAATTATTGTTGAATGAATGAGCGTTATACCGAGGCCTGTACTCTGGAGCGGGATCGATTTGGAGGTGGAGGGTCCGTCATGGTCTGTGGCAGTGTGTCACAGCATCATTGGACTGAGCTTGTTGTCATTGCAGGCAATCTCAACTCTGTGCATTACAGGCAAGACATCCTCCTCCCTCATGTGGTACCCTTCCTGCAGGCTCATCCTGACATGACCCTCCAGGATGACAATGCCACCAGCCATACTGCTCGTTCTGTGCTTGATTTCCTGCAAGACAGGAATGTCAGTGTTCTGCCATGGCCAGCGAATAGCCCAGATCTCAATCCCATTGAGCACGTCTGGGAGCTGTTGGATCGGAGGGTGACGGCCGGGTCAATTCCCCCCAGAAATGTCAGGGAACTTGCAGGTTCCTTGGTGGAAGAGTGGGGTAACATCTCATCAGCAAGAACTGGCAAATCTGGTGCAGTCCATGAGGAGGAGATGCACTGCAGTACTTAATGCAGCTGGTGGCCACACCAGATACTGACTGTTACTTTTGATTTTGACCCCACCTTTGTTCAGGGACACATTATTTCATTTCTGCTAGTCACGTCTGTGGAACTTGTTCAGTTTATGTCTCAGTTGTTGAATCTTGTTATGTTCATACAAATATTTACACATGTTAAGTTTGCTGAAAATAAATGCAGTTGAGAGGACATTATTTTTTTTTGCTGAATTAAGTTTCCCTTTAATGCAATGAGCACCAGGCAGAGACTGTTTTTTTGGTTAGTAGTATTTCAGTAGCACCCATGTGAATGCAGGGTTTGCAAAACAAATGGCCACTGGATTGATGCACATAATCATGATATCCTTCTGCCAGGTAGGCATAGGCTACTTTGTAGTTAACTTTTAATCAATACGTTTTTTGAGAAAGCCTATAAATGTTTGTTTTTTATACCAGCAGATGGCGATCATTAGCATTTTCGCTAATGGCTACACAAAGTGAAAACGAGACATTGGTGCACACCACACACAGACAGGAGCATTCCTGTGCCTTTTCAGAAAGAAATATGAATCACTAATGCATTTTGTTCACGTCTTATTAGTCACTTGGGCAAATTAATGAATGTTCTAATAAATTCAATAGATTTAGTTGATTTCCTACTAAGCTCAACACATTTTGGAATATTGTTGAATTCCATGTTAATGTCTGGATTCCATGATTCCATCCACGTTTTCCATAATGCGGATTTTATAGGGCCCTACATATTTGGTGAGAATCACGACATAGGGTACATAATCGATTTTAGCTCTTAAAGATCCAGTAGCCTACATTATGTAAATATAATTTAATCCACACTCGTGTCATTGGGATTTATATGTGTTGAGTTATATGAGTTAAATCCATTTTGACATGGTTCCAAAATAGGAGCAGAGGACGTTAGGCCACATACCCTACTACTGTAAACCAGGTAGAAATGAATCATAACACACACACACACACACACACACAGAATGATTTATCATCCATAGGGATAAGCTCCATACTGTGTCAATGGAATCGGGACGACCTCTCGATTGGCCGATAATAAGGAAATATTGGCCAACAACTCAGGAACTAGGCTACATGTCTGTCTATAATCCCTTTGGGATGTCTGAAATTATGTTGTTTGGATTCAGAAGATTCCCAGTCTCACATTGAAATCCACCCGCACACACAGCGAAATCAAAATGCCTAGCTTCTTCTGATGGTTAGATTTATGTCTATTGTCAAAGGGATTTAGGGAGAAACCAAAGACCCCCCCACCACAGCACCAATATCAAACTCTCTCCGAGCAAGATCTGGCTAGCCTAGCAAGGGGTCTGTCTGTCCGGGACGCCGTGTCTCTCTGTCTGTCTCTGATCGGGGGAGAGTGAAAGCAAGTGGTCTGGTCTTGGGCGGTGGTCTGGGTACCGCCGGTGATCTGGCTGTCAGTAGCGCTAGCCTTATTATACAGTGAGTTGTGTTTTTTGTGAACACCTTTGAGTGGTGTGTGCGTGCGCGTGCGTGTGTGTGTGTGTGTGAACACCAACCTTGATCTCACCTTAATGAGAGCCCCCGGGACAGATGACGCGCCATGTTTTGGTGGAGACGGACGGAAGGTCTGACAAGCAACAGAACGGACGGACTTAACACTGGATGCAAATTGACTGCAGAAAATAACATGTGCGTCAATCGAACCCTATGGGCCCTGGTCAAAAGTAGTGCACTACGTTGCGAGTAGTGTGCTACTTGGGACTCAGCCTCGGTCCGAACCGCCACGGACATGAAGAGAAACAAACCACATACTGATAGACAAGGTCTTCTACAGGAGAAAACTAGCTGGGAGACATGGACACAGTCACATCAGGCTTAGAGCTCTACATGGACTCTTGGGGGTGCCGTTGGACCATGTTGAGGAATGTGTAACATTGAGTTACAAGCAGTGTGCTCATATACTGTATGTGTAGCACTAGTGGGGTGCCCCAATTTCCTATTGGAGGTGCCCACTAAATGCTCTCCCACACCTTTAATTCAAATCCTTGTCCTGCATACACTACCAACTGTCAAACCACGGAAACACACCTGTTGGTTGAGTAGAAACTGGCCAGTCTAGCCAACAGTCTGAGTCAGCCTCCTGCCATCCGTCCATGGTACAGTAGCAGACTCTTCACACTCTCAGAACACTGTATATAATCAATTTAATCAAGGTATAAAATTATTGTTATTTTCAAATACAATCTCTTTTTGGGCTCAATTTGTGGCCAATTTGAAGTGTACAAATTATTACAATCATGTTCCGGCCCCCTGACCATCCACTCCGACAAAAATTGGCCCATGGCTGAATCTAGTTACCTACCCCTGGTCTACCGCTTGGAATATCCCATATTCCCAATACCTATAAGAGAAACATGAAATCAGTAGATCAATTTGCATCACATAACACATACAAGTAAGCAAGCATATAACACATGGCCAATTAAGGAAAACAAACTCGTCTAAGATTGACATCAATACATGATACAGCCCTACACACCTGAGGCTACATCTACTATCAAATGCACAATTAAAACGGAATTGGCGACACACCGTGAATCTGTGAGTGATCACAAGCAATGTGAATATCAAAACCAAGCTGCACCGAGGCAGAAAGAGTGGCGGCTCAGAAAGCAGAGGGTGGCTCAACTTTCTACCGTCACAACGTCCTCTCCGTCTGTTTAATTGTTAGGGACCCACGCCATGAGCTATCAATCTAGCATACTTCTTTGAAAATCTCAGCCCCATCTGCCGCTGTCTGAATGGACCGCCCTCAGTCTCCGTCTTGCCTTGGCTTGTGCCTGTGTTCGGAGTCTGAGAGTGCGTACGTCCATACACACACGCACAGGCATACAGACACACACGCACACGCACAGAAACATTGAAAACATATACACACTCATAAGAGACACAGAAACAGAGACACCTGCAAGGCAAAAACAGCTAAAACATGCACATGCACACACACAGACATACTGTACAGACATACTGTACACACACACACACACACACACACACACACACACACACACACACACACACACACACACACACACACACACACACACACACACACACACACACACACACACACACACACACACACACTCGTAAGAGACACAGAAACACACACACAGACACCTGCAAGGCAAAAACAGCTAAAACACACACACACACACCCCACAGCATGGTGAGTAAGTATGTATGGGTCTCCTTGACAAGGCCACCTGTCTCCTATGTTTATTGGGCCCATTGTAAATTAATTAGAGTACATGAATCTACTGTTGCCATATAAATAAACAAGACGTGTTGCTGCAGAGCACTGCTCTTCACACACACACACACACACACACACAGATATACACATGCAAACACACACACGCAAGAGGGCACACACACACACGAGTGCATACCCATAGCAACATCAACCTGCACACACTCACACTCTCCCACATATTTCAAAGGTCATCCAACTCCTCCTCCCAGCTCCCTCCCAGTAGAGAGATATAAAACTCTCTGTGACATCATCTATTCAGCACAAGGACAGAGTCACACAACACACTTCCCGGATCCATTAAATGGTCTCCCACCTGGTACACAGAGCTATCCATAATATTTGCTATATAGGGCAACCGCAGATCTCTGAGCAGCCAGCGCGTGTATGTGTGAGAGATGTGTGTGTGTGTGTGTGTGTGTGTGTGTGTGTGTGTGTGTGTGTGTGTGTGTGTGTGTGTGTGTGTGTGTGTGTGTGTGTGTGTGTGTGTGTGTGTGTGTGTGTGTGTGTGTGTGTGTGAGATTGTGTGTGTGCCCAGCCTCTCAGGCTGATAAGAACAGGGGTCTTCTTGTCTCTGTTGAATTCTACCATCAACTGGAGCTTGGAATGCCCTCCATACCAGCCCCGCATATAAATGTGGCCCATTCTTTGCAGTCAGTGTGTGTGAGAGACATATGTTCTCACAGGCATGGCGTTTCCTGTCGGGGGCTAGCTCTCTGCCCTGCGACAAGACACATAAGATGCTCAGCCTAGATAGGTTTCATTGGAAACTCTCTTTAGAGGGGGGTGAGGAGGGGGTGTGCAAATTGTGGATCCTATCTTTGACCCATTTCTCCCATAAACCATGCAAGTACAACATTAAAACATTGCCACGAAGTCATTCATTATAACATCTGAGGAATAGGCTTGTTAAAAGCTAATAGACTTGTTAAAAGGTCATCTGTTAATATTTACAAAACATCCTAAAGACAAACTAAGTGGTGGTTGATAGGCTTCAGTTTAAAGGCTCTGTAGTGGTTTGATATGAATCTACTTTAGGCTATTCTCCACTGCCACCACAAGCTGGCAACATCTACATAGGCTATGTGGCGCAACACCAGAGAAGAAGTGTTTGAAGTCGCTCCTCATTAAAAACAGAGGATATATTCCCTGCCCGCACCATTATTGGGAAAAGGGGGCTCAAAAAACCTTTTGAACAGGTTGCTTGTTGGAGATGTATCACAATGGTTACGACACAGCACGCAATCATTAACAACAGGTTCCAAGGCGAAGCTTCAAACGACAAGAGAACTATTCGTGGAATTCGACAGGCATTCTATGCTATTTGTTACCCAAAATAAAGGGACTGGCAAAGTAACATGTAGTTAGGCTATATATTTTAGCTTAATTATAGAAAACGAATCACTCGTTGTTTTCAAATGTTTTCTCTGAAATAGGCTAATGGAAAGAATTCCTACATTCTCGACGACCGAGGGTGATACAGTATGCGTTTACCTGTTATGTGTTCCAAGGGGGTCGCAGGATTCCAAGGGTTTTTCAAAAGGAATCCTTTGATTTTGCCCTCGTCTTTGACTTCTACACCGTTGTCACACCATTCCTTTAGAACGGGAAATATTGAAGCATAGTCCTTTGGAGAAGCTTGGACTTTGAAAACCTTCCCCGGTTTCTGTTTACCGACAACACCAGCTCAATCTGACCGACCTGCAGGTTGATCGGACTACCACATTCTGATAAGGGACCGGGAGACAATGACCGAGGGAAATGAATAGGCTACCAAAAAAAATAAAGCCTAATGCTGCGTATGGCGCATTACACATGCACTAGATAAAGGCATTAAAGCGGGTTCTGGAATGATTCTTCCACCAAGGTAGACTACAGAGAATTGGCTCCGCCGCCTCCTCCGCATAGCAATAATAATAAATAGCCTACATGAATTGTTCGTTTGATCAGTTTCTCTGACGCGTCACTCTACATATCTTTATATCTCGTTATTTGTTGACAACGAAACGATATATACTAATTCCTCATCTACATAAATTGTCAACAGTGATTTCAAATGCGGGTGAATTTTCTACAAAAAATACATCCCCGCTTGCCCTTCGCCGGTGGAGAGGACAGCACCAACGACAGTTTGAATACCTTGGACGATTTGGTGGTGCTTGCCTGCTTCGTCGCTGGGTAACAGCGTTCCACGGTTTCCGTGATTCTCCTCCGACTGGTATAGACTTAAAATATGCTGCGCTTGTGCGATTGCCCCTTTCGCTCGCTCACGCTCCCTCCTCTCTCCCGGCGGGGCGCGTGCACATTGTCCTAGCAAGATGTGTCGCTGTGACAACGCTCAAGCATCCCTAATCTGTCTCTTCAGAATGTTGCTTCTTTAAAAAAAAAATGTCTTATCTTTCTCGCATCAAGTGCTTTGTCATCTTTGAAGGGCATCACTGGTGTCAAACGGACGAAAATCCACTATTCCGAAATGAGTGGCCAACACTAGGCTACCTTTTCCCCCCCCTGTAAACTCCGTCAGGCTACAGAACTAGTCCGTCTCCTCTCTGCTCGCATTAGAGTAGGCTGGGGAGATCATGCATCAGGCTGACGTCAGAGGATGTTAAAGCGATACAAACCCATTGTATAGCCCTCTCTCCCTTCTTCAAATGAGTAGAATAATCTCCATGGGACCCATCCTGTCCTATCACCGGCTTTATATCGGTCTGTCTGACTATCCATGTTTCTCTTCGAATCGTTTTTTTCTGTGGGAGAAACCTCACAATTGCACAGCGACTGGATCTGCTGTAGCCCCATACAGTCACACCACTGTTGATGATGCTTTTGCACCTGTTCTATTGGATCTAGTGCAACAGAAGCACATGCCCCTTAATCTAGTAACACAGCCCAACATCTGGCATAACTAGGCTCCATAATGATTCCCATGGCAAGGGGCTCGAGCTACACCCTGCCAAATATTACTTGAGAGAGATCGCCTTGTCCGCCAGGTTCATCCGTCTCTATCTTTACATTCTACATTGTGATAGTTTATTTAGTTGCAATGGGTTCTATCATTCTTTTTTCATGCTGATTTCAAATGGTCAGACTGTGTAAAATGGTCATACATGCTTATAACAAGTAATAAAGCACTATAGGCTAAGTGTTACCATAAACACTGAACAAAAATATAAATGCAACATGTAAAGCGTTGGTCCCATGTTTCATGAGCTGAAATAAAAGATCCCAGAAATGTTACATATGCACAAAAAGCTTCTCTCTCTCAAATTTGGTGCACAAATTGGTTTACATCCATGTTAGTGAGCATTTTCCTTTGCCAAGATAATCCATCCACTTGACAGTTGTGACATATCAATAAGCTGATTAAACAGCATGATTATTACAAAGGTGTACCTTGTGCTGGGGACAAAAAAGGCCATTCTAAAATGTGCAGTTTTGTCACACTACACAATGCCACAGATGTCTCAAGTTGAGGGAGCGTGCAATTTGCATGATGACTGCTGGAATGTTTACCTGAGAATGCTGTAGAAGTGTGCTCTTCACAGATGAATCTCGGTTTCAACTGTACTGGGCAGATGGCAGACAGTGTGTATGGCGTCATGTGGGCAAGCGGTTTGCTGATGTCAACGTTGTGAACAGAGTGCCCCATGGTGGCAGTGGGATTATAGTACGGGCAGGCATAAGGTACAGACAACGAACACAATTTCATTTTGTCGATGGCAATTTGAATGCACAGAGATACCATGACAAGATCCTGAGGCCCATTGTCGTGCCGTTCATCCACCGCCATCACCTCATGTTTCAGCATGATAATGCACGGTCCCATGTCGCAATGATCTGTACACAATTCCTGGAAGCTGAAAATGTCCCAGTTCTTCCATGGGCTGCATACTGAACATGTTTGGGATGCTCTGGATCGACATGTACGACAGCGTGTTCCAGTTCCACCAATATCCAGCAACTTCACACAGCCATTGAAGAGGAGTGGGGCAACATTCCACAGGCCACAATCAACAGCCTGATCAACTTTACGCGAAGGTGATGTGTCGTGCTGCATGAGGCAAATGGTGGTCACACTAAACATTAACTAGTTTTCTGATCCAACCCCCTACCCTTTTTTAAGGTATCTGTGACCAACAAATGCATATCTGTATTCCCGGTCATGTGAAATCCATAGATTAGGGCCTAATTTATTTATTTTAATTGACTGATTTCCTCACATGAAAATCGTTGAAAATGTTTATATTGTTGTCCAGTGTATATCTTATACGACAAGAGAAAGCTACACCTTTATCTCCTCAAAGCGTCCCTCTGATTTGGCTTCACGTTGAGTCGGCTGGTGTTGGTGGATGTGCTGTACTCTCGCCTGCTCGCCTCCCCATCTCAAGGAGGAGAGGAAGAGAGAGACGACACAGATAGAGAGGGGGACAGGTCGACTGACACGGTTACTATCTCCCCTATCAAAGACAAATAGTCTACCGCCGTTCTATCTGTTTGGTTGTACATTCCCCAGTGGCATTTCATCAGGCCACCCAGGATAGATCACACAGAGGGAGGGAGGGAGGGAGCAGGGGGCGCACACACATACATACATACATAAACACACAGACACACAAACATACAGTGCTTACAGAAAGTCTGCACACCCTTGAACATGTTGCAGCCCCCCCAGAGAAATTGCATAAGTCTCCACCCCCTCAGTTAATACTTGGTGGAAGCACCTTTGGAAGACATTACAGCTGCGAATCATTTTCATTAAGATTCTAACAACTTTGCACAAGTCTTAGGGCTGCATACACTCATTGGCCAGTTTTTAGGTAAACCGCCTGATTCACGGAAATGGTTTGCTCCTACCCGACAGTGAGTCACGTGGCCGTGGCTTGCTGTAAAAAGCAGGCTTACAGGCCTTGAGGCATTCCGTTACTGTTCGATTGAACGTTAGAATGGGCCAAACAAGTGATTTAACGAGCTTTAAGCGTGGTATTATCATCAGTGCTAGGCGCACTTGTTCCAGTATCTCAGAAACGGCCGGCCTCCTGTGATTTTCACTCACAGCAGTGTCTAGGGTTTACAGAGAATGGCGCGACAAACAAAAAACATACAGTCAGAGGCAGTCCTGTGGGCAAAAACAGCTCGTTGATGAGATGTTGAAGGAGAATGGCAACAATCGTGCAAGCTGACAGGCGGACCACTAACAGGCAAATAACGGCGCATGTACAACAGTGCTGTGCAGAAAGGCAACTCGGAACGCACACTCGTCGGTCTTTGTCACGGATGAGCTATTGCAGCAAACAATCACACCTATCAGCTAAAAAAAAGAAGCATCTCCAGTGGGCACGGGATCACCAACACTGGACAATTGAGGAATGGAAAAACATTGCCTGGTCTGACAAATCCCGGTTCCTTTCCATGGTCCCATCCTGCCTGGTGTCAACAATATAGACTGATGGCGGTGGTGTGGGGAATCGACGATGGCTAGAAGACAGGTGATGCCGACCACCGAACGCCGCCTGAATAAGGAGAGGGACCAACTTTGGTGGAAGTCGTGACATGACTGTTCCTGAGAAAGTTTAAATATCGCTGTCCATCAATGATCCCAAACCAAATTTACTGAGCCTGAGCAATTTTGACAAAAAACAAAGGATATATGTGTCCCTAAGTGTTGTGCAAAGTTGGTAGAATCTTAATGAAAATGATTCATAGCTGTAAGGTGCCAAAGGTTCTTCCACCAAATATTAACTTATTCAATTATGTCATTTCAGTTTTTCCAATTTTTCATAATTTGTTAAATTCTCAATAAATTTCTTTCACTTTGAAAATGTGTAGATCTGGAGGAAAACCATCTTATTGAATCCCTTTTTCGATTTTCTTTAAGGCAACATACAGTAATGTGAAAAAGTTAAAGGTTGATGTAGACTTTCTATATGTTAGCGAAGAATAAATGAAAAGCCGATAAATAGAATTGCCACCGGACAAAAAATTCAATAAATCCCATTAGAAAATAAGGCACTTTAATGTAGTGCCAGAGCTGCTGATACCACTCAAACAGCTGTTTGTTGCTGCTGGAGTGAAACGTGATTTAATAAGCCCAATAAAGGTGCAACAATTCTAAAGGCAATCATGTGTAAATAAAAACAATGGCCACAATTAAAAAGAGCTACTATTTTTATTTCTCAACTGGTTATTGAAGCGTGCTTCCCATTTGCCATTCAAGTGCATAGGCAACTAGACAGGCCACAGTGCATCACACACCACTTTGCACTGAGCTGGAGGCAGTATGCATTTTGAGAACATATACTTAATTGTTTGAAACCTGAACGTTTTACTACATATTATGAGGCATGCCTTACCTTGCTTCAAAGTAACCTAGGCAATATCCAATAAAACATGCAGCCAATTAGTTTATGAAAACTTGCAAATTAAACCAGTAGCCTATTTATCTCATGTTCTATTGGTTTCTTTCAAAGTCCAGTAGCCAAAGACACAATCCTAGTCAAATTAGCAACCCATGCTAGTTGGTGAATACTTAGATCTCACTTCTTTCTAAATTCGTATGGATATTTTCATCTCCATCACATGAAACTGCTCATAAAGGTGTTTTGTGTCAGGGGAAACGGAAGTCAGCTTGCAGGAGCCCCATCCACCACAAGGAGTCACTAGAGCACAATGAGACACGGAAATCCCGGCCGGCCAAACCTTCCCCTAACCCGGACGACGCTGGCCCAACTGTGTGCCGCCCCATGGGTCTCTCGGTCACGTCCGGCTGTGACACAGTCTGGGATTGAACCTGAGGCTGTAGTGGCTCCTCAGCACTGCGATGCAGTGCCTTAAAACGCTACGCCACTCGGGTGGCCTCTTTCTGCTTTTCACTGACAGTCGCAACTCAACAATCATTCTAATTGCCGTTACATCTGAGTTGTTCTGCTAAGATGAATTACCATGAACTAAATGTGATTTCTATCATTCTGAGAACCGTGGGTGGACATCCTAGTCAGGCTACGCAACCAATGCATATGGGTCCGGTAAATTAAAATGCTGCCGGTCAAATGTCTGGGGCCACATTTTCCTAACAGAAGTACATATATACACACAGACCCTCTCCCTTTGAAAGTGTGGAGACCCCAGCTCTAGGGGCCTGACAGACAGGGCAGAGCAGCCTTTAAGGTACTTCAAAGGGCCTTTTCCCCGGTCACTTACTGAGAATGAGGCCGTTCAAACAGGCCTTTACAGCACAGGAGCTAAAAAGGATAAGCGCCATGGAGTAATTCTCCACAGAGCGACCAGATAGCTCCCCTGGGGCCTGCACAGGCAAGGGTTGGCCTAGCTACCTCACGCACACAGGGAGAGAGAGAGAGAGTGAGAGAGAGGAGTGGGAGTTATGTGTGTGTGTGTGTCAAATAACTGTTAGTCTTAACAACAGGTGTAGACTAAATGTGAAATGCCTGCTTACAGGCCTTTCCCAAAAATGCAGAGAAAAAGAATAGAAAGATAACAAGGAATAAATGCACAATGAGTAATGATACAGTAACTTGGCTACGGTGCCTTTAAAAATATTCATACCCCTTGATTTATTAAAACATTTGGTAGTGTTAGAGCTGAATTCAAAATGGAATAAAACTAGTTTTTGCTCACCCATCTACAAACAATACCCCCATAACGACAAAGTGAAAACATGTCATTAGAGGTTTTTGCTAATACAGTGCATTAGGAAAGTATTCAGATCGTTTGACTTTTTCCATGTTGTTACGTTACAGCCTTATTCTAAAATTTATTAAATTGTTCTTCTCCTGAAGGGGAGTAGGCGTTGCCGTGCCCTCTTCACGGCTGTCTTGGTGTGTTTGGACCATGATAGTTTGTTGGTGATGTGGACACCAAGGAACTTGAAGCTCTCAACCTGCTCAATTACAGCCCCATTGATGAGAATGGGGGCATGCTCAGTCTTCCTTTTTCTGGAGTCCACAGTCATCTCCTTTGTCTTGATCACATTGAGGGAGAGGTTATAATCCTGGCACCACACAGCCAGGTCTCTGATCTCCTCCCTATAGGCTGTCTCATCGTTGTCAGTGATCAGGCCTACCACTTTTGTGTCGTCTGCAAACTTAATGATGGTGTTGGAGTCGTGCTTGGTCATGCAGTCATGGGTGAACAGGGAGTATCAAAATCAAATCAAATCAAATTTATTTATATAGCCCTTCGTACATCAGCTGATATCTCAAAGTGCTGTACAGAAACCCAGCCCAAAACCCCAAACAGCAAGCAATGCAGGTGTAGAAGCACGGTGGCTAGGAAAAACTCCCTAGAAAGGCCAAAACCTAGGAAGAAACCTAGAGAGGAACCAGGCTATGTGGGGTGGCCAGTCCTCTTCTGGCTGTGCCGGGTGGAGATTATAACAGAACATGGCCAAGATGTTCAAATGTTCATAAATGACCAGCATGGTCGAATAATAACAAGGCAGAACAGTTGAAACTGGAGCAGCAGCACAGTCAAGTGGACCGGGGACAGCAAGGAGTCATCATGTCAGGTAGTCCTGGGGCACGGTCCTAGGGCTCAGGTCCTCCGAGAGAAAGAAAGAAAGAGAGAATTAGAGAGCATATGTGGGGTGGCCCGTGCTCTTCTGGCTGTGCCGGGTGGAGATTATAACAGAACATGGCCAAGATGTTCAAATGTTCATAAATGACCAGCATGGTCGAATAATAGTAAGGCAGAACAGTTGAAACTGGAGCAGCAGCATGGCCAGGTGGACTGGGGACAGCAAGGAGTCATCATGTCAGGTAGTCCTGGGGCATGGTCCTAGGGCTCAGGTCCTCCGAGAGAGAGAAAGAAAGAAGGAGAGAATTAGAGAACGCACACTTAGATTCACACAGGACACCGAATTTGGACAGGAGAAGTACTCCAGATATAACAAACTGACCCTAGCCCCCGACACAAACTACTGCAGCATAAATACTGGAGGCTGAGACAGGAGGGGACAGGAGACACTGTGGCCCCATCCGAGGACACCCCGGACAGGACCAAACAGGAAGGATATAACCCCACCCACTTTGCCAAAGCACAGCCCCCACACCACTAGATATCTTCAACCACCAACTTACCATCCTGAGACACAGACCACGTGGGGGGGGGCGCGCCACCCAGACAGGATGACCACAACAGTGAATCAACCCACTCAGGTGACGCACCCCCTGCAGGGACGGCATGAGAGAGCCCCAGTAAGCCAGTGACTCAGCCCCTGTAATAGGGTTAGAGGCAGAGAATCCCAGTGGAAAGAGGGGAACCGGCCAGGCAGAGACAGCAAGGGCGGTTCGTTGCTCCAGAGCCTTTCCATTCACCCTCCCACTCCTGGGCCAGACTACACTCAATCATATGACCCACTGAAGAGATGAGTCTTCAGTAAAGACTTAAAGGTTGAGACCGAGTTTGCTTCTCTGACATGGGTAGGCAGACCGTTCCATAAAAATGGAGCTCTATAGGAGAAAGAGAAAGCCCTGCCTCCAGCTGTTTGCTTAGAAATTCTAGGGACAATTAGGAGGCCTGCGTCTTGTGACCGTAGCGTACGTGTAGGTATGTACGGCAGGACCAAATCAGAGAGATAGGTAGGAGCAAGCCCATGTAATGCTTTGTAGGTTAGCAGTAAAACCTTAAAATCAGCCCTTGCTTTGACAGGAAGCCAGTGTAGAGAGGCTAGCACTGGAGTAATATGATCAAATTTTTTGGTTCTAGTCAGGATTCTAGCAGCCGTATTTAGCACTAACTGAAGTTTATTTAGTGCTTTATCCGGGTAGCCGGAAAGGAGAGCATTGCAGTAGTCTAACCTAGAAGTGACAAAAGCATGGATTAATTTTTCTGCATCATTTTTGGACAGAAAGTTTCTGATTTTTGCAATATTACGTAGATGGAAAAAAGCTGTCCTCGAAATGGTCTTGATATGTTCTTCAAAAGAGAGATCAGGGTCCAGAGTAACGCCGAGGTCCTTCACAGTTTTATTTGAGACGACTGTACAACCATTAAGATTAATTGTCAGATTCAACAGAAGATCTCTTTGTTTCTTGGGACCTAGAACAAGCATCTCTGTTTTGTCCGAGTTTAATAGTAGAAAGTTTGCAGCCATCCACTTCCTTATGTCTGAAACACATGCTTCTAGCGAGGGCAATTTTGGGGCTTCACCATGTTTCATTGAAATGTACAGCTGTGTGTCATCCGCATAGCAGTGAAAGTTAACATTATGTTTTCGAATAACATCCCCAAGAGGTAAAATGTATAGTGAAAACAATAGTGGTCCTAAAACGGAACCTTGAGGAACACCGAAATTTACAGTTGATTTGTCAGAGGACAAACCATTCACTGATATCTTTCCGACAGATAAGATCTGAACCAGGCCAGAACATGTCCGTGTAGACCAATTTGGGTTTCCAATCTCTCCAAAAGAATGTGGTGATCGATGGTATCAAAAGCAGCACTAAGGTCTAGGAGCACGAGGACAGATGCAGAGCCTCGGTCCGATGCCATTAAAATGTAATTTACCACCTTCACAAGTGCCGTCTCAGTGCTATGATGGGGTCTAAAACCAGACTGAAGCATTTCGTATACATTGTTTGTCTTCAGGAAAGCAGTGAGTTGCTGCGCAACAGCCTTCTCTAAAATTTTGAGAGGAATGGAAGATTCGATATCGGCCGATAGTTTTTATATTTTCTGGGTCAAGGTTTGGCTTTTTCAAGAGAGGCTTTATTACTGCCAATTTTAGTGAGTTTGGTACACATCCAGTGGATAGAGAGCCATTTATTATGTTCAACATAGGAGGGCCAAGCACAGGAAGCAGCTCTTTCAGTAGTTTAGTTGGAATAGGGTCCAGTATGCAGCTTGAAGGTTTAGAGGCCATGATTATTTTCATCATTGTGTCAAGAGATATAGTACTAAAACACTTGAGCGTCTCTCTTGATCCTAGGTCCTGGCAGAGTTGTGCAGACTCAGGACAACTGAGGTTTGGAGGAATACGCAGGTTTAAAGAGGAGTCCGTAATTTGCTTTCTAATAATCATAATCTTTTCCTCAAAGAAGTTCATGAATTTATCACTGCTAAAGTGAAAGTCATCCTCTCTTGGGGAGTGCTGCTTTTTAGTTAGCTTTGCGACAGTATCAAAAGGAATTTCGGATTGTTCTTATTTTCCTCAATTAAGTTAGAAAAATAGGATGATCGAGCAGCAGTAAGGGCTCTTCGGTACTGCACGGTACCATCTTTCCAAGCTAGTCGGAAGACTTCCAGTTTGGTGTGGCGCCATTTCCGTTCCAATTTTCTGGAAGCTTGCTTCAGAGCTCGGGTATTTTCTGTGTACCAGGGAGCTAGTTTCTTATGAGAAATGTTTTTAGTTTTTAGGGGTGCAACTGCATCTAGGGTATTGCACAATATTAAATTGAGATCCTCAGTTAGGTGGTTAACTGATTTTTGTCCTCTGGCGTCCTTGGGTAGGCAGAGGGAGTCTGGAAGGGCATCAAAGAATCTTTGTGTTGTCTGTGAATTTATAGCACAAGCTTTGATGGTCCTTGGTTGGGGTCTGAGCAGATTATTTGTTGCAATTGCAAACGGTCTGATAGTCCAGGATTATGAGGAAAAACATTAAGATCCACAACATTTATTCCATGGGACAAAACTAGGTCCAGCGTATGACTGTGACAGTGAGTGGGTCCAGAGACATGTTGGACAAAACCCACTGAGTCGATGATGGCTCCGAAAGCCTTTTGGAGTGGGTCTGTGGACTTTTCCATGTGAATATTAAAGTCACCAAAGATTAGAATATTATCTGCTATGACTACAAGGTCCGATAGGAATTCAGGGAACTCAGTGAGAAACGCTGTATATGGCCCAGGAGGCCTGTAAACAGTAGCTATAAAAAGTGATTGAGTAGGCTGCATAGATTTCATGACTAGAAGCTCAAAAGACGAAAACGTCATTTTTTTTTGTAAATTGAAATTTGCTATCGTAAATGTTAGCAACACCTCCGCCTTTGCGAGATGCACGAGGGATATGGTCACTAGTGTAGCCAGGAGGTGAGGCCTCATTTAAAACAGTAAATTCATCAGGCTTAAGCCATGTTTCAGTCAGGCCAATCACATCAAGATTATGATCAGTGATTAGTTCATTGACTATAATTGCATTTGAAGTAAGGGATCTAACATTAAGTAGCCCTATTTTGAGATGTGAGGTATCATGATCTCTTTCAGTAATGACTGGAATGGAGATGGTCTTTATCCTAGTGAGATTGCTAAGGCGAACACCGCCATGTTTAGTTTTGCCCAACCTAGGTCGAGGCACAGACACGGTCTCAATGGTGATAGCTGAGCTGACTACACTGACTGCGCTAGTGGCAGACTCCACTATGCTGGCAGGCTGGCTAACAGCCTGCTGCCTGGCCTGCACCCTATTTCATTGTGGAGCTAGAGGAGTTAGAGCCCTGTCTATGTTGGTAGATAAGATGAGAGCACCCCTCCAGCTAGGATGGAGTCCGTCACTCCTCAGCAGGCCAGGCTTGGTCCTGTTTGTGGGTGAGTCCCAGAAAGAGGGCCAATTATCTACAAATTCTATCTTTTGGGAGGGGCAGAAAACAGTTTTCAACCAGCGATTGAGTTGTGAGACTCTGCTGTAGAGCTCATCACTCCCCTAACTGGGAGGGGCCAGAGACAATTACTCGATGCCGACACATCTTTCTAGCTGATATGCACGCAGAAGCTATGTTGCGCTTGGTGATCTCTGACTGTTTCATCCTAACATCGTTGGTGCCGACGTGGATAACAATATCTCTATACTCTCTACACTCGCCAGTTTTAGCTTTAGCCAGCACCATCTTCAGATTAGCCTTAACGTCGGTAGCCCTGCCCCCTGGTAAACAGTGTATGATCGCTGGATGATTAGTTTTAAGTCTAATACTGCGGGTAATGGAGTCGCCAATGACTAGAGTTTTCAATTTGTCAGAGCTAATGGTGGGAAGCTTCGGCCTCTCAGACCCCGTAACGGGAGGAGTAGAGACCAGAGAAGACTCGGCCTTTGACTCGACCCGCTGCTTAATGGGAAAAACCGGTTGAAAGTTTCTGTCGGCTGAATGAGCGACACCGGTTGAGCTTTCCTACAGCATTTCCTTCCAGAAACCGTGAGAAAGTTGTCCGGCTGCGGGGACTGTGCCAGGGGATTTATACTACTATCTGTACTTACTGGTGGCACAGACGCGGTTTCATCCTTTCCTACACTGAAATTACCCTTGCCTAACGATTGCGTCTGAAGCTGGGCTTGTAGCACAGCTATCCTCACCGTAAGGCGAGTACAGCGACTACAAATAGTAGGCATCATGTTAATGTTACTACTTAGCTTCGGCTGTTGGAGGTCCTGACGAATCGTGTCCAGATAAAGCGTCCGGAGTGAAAAAGTTGAGGAAAAAATAAATAAATATATGAACGGTAATTAAAAAGTGAAAACCGTAAAGTTGTCAGGTAGCAAAATAGGTTGGCAACAAAACGCACAGCAACTCGAAAACAAGCCTGCAAGTTGTGACCGGAAAGTACAGGAGGGGACTGAGCACGCACCCCTGAGGGGTGCTGTTGAGGATCAGCGTGTTGTCACCTACCCTTACCACCTGGGGGCGGCCCGTCAAGAAGTCCAGGATCCTGTTGCAGAGGGCTGTGTTTAGACCAAGGGCCTTAGCTTAGTGATGAGCTTTGAGAGCACTATGGTGTTGAACGCTGAGCTGTAGTCAATGAATAGCATTCTTACGTAGGTGTTTCTTTTGTCCAGGTGGGAAAGGGCAGTGTGGAATGCAATAGAGATTGCATCATCTGTGGATCTGTTGGGGTGTTATGCAAATTGGAATGGGTTTATTGTTTCTGGGATAATGGGGTTTCAAAGCACTTGGCTTCAGATGCGAGTGCTACGGGTTGGTAGTCATTTAGGCAGGTTACCTTGGTGTTCTTGGGCACAGGGACTATGGTGGTAATACAGACTCGGCCAGGGACAGGTTGAAAATGTCAGTGAAGAAACTTGTTGGTCAGCGCATGCTCGGAGTACATATCCTAGTAATCCATCTGGCCCTGCGGCCTTGTGAATGTTGACCTGTTTAAAGGGCTTACTCACAACGGCTATGGAGAGCGTGATCACACAGTGGTCCGAAACAGCTGATGCTCTCATGCAAGCTTCAGTGTTGCCTCGAAGCGAGCAAAGAAGTTATTTAACTTGTCTGGTAGGCTCGTGTCATTAGGCAGCTCGCAGCTCTGCTACCCTTTGTAGTCCGTAATAGTTTGCAAGCCCTGCCACATCTTTTGAGCTTTAGAGCCTGTGTAGTACAATCAAATCTTAGTCCTGTATTAGCGCTTTGCCAGGATTTCAAGCAGGATTCTAGCAGGATTTATTTTAAGCATCCGGGTTAGAGTCCCGCTCCTTGAAAGCGGCAGCTCGGTGCAGATGTTGCCTGTAATCCATGGCTTTTGATTGGGGTACGTGTGGACGACGTCATTGATGCACTTATTAATGAAGCCAGTAACTGATGTGGTGTACTCCTCAATGCCTTCGGAAGAATCATGGAACATGTTCCCGTTTGTGCTAGTAAAACAGTCCTGTAGCTTAATTGCAATTAATTGCTTAATTGCAGGAGGATAAGATTATGGTCAGATTTGCCAAATGGAGGGTGAGGGAGAGCTTTGTACACATCTCTGTGTCTGTAGTAAAGGTGGTCTTGATTTTTTCTCTCTGGTTGCATATTAAAACCTGTTTGGGATAGGGGGCAGCATTTTCACATTTGGATGAATATCATGCCCATAGTGAACTGCCTCCTACTCAGTCCCAGATGCTAATATATGCATATTATTATTAGTATTAGATAGAAAACACTCTGAAGTTTCTAAAACTGTTTGAATGATGTCTGTGAGTATAACAGAACTCATATGGCAAGCGAAAAACTGAGAAAAATCTAACCAGGAAGTGGGAAATCTGAGGTTTGTAGTTTTTCAAAGCTTGGCCTACCGAATACACAGTGTCTATGGGGTCAAGTTGCACTTCCTAAGGCTTCCACTCGATGTCAACCATCTTTAGAAACTTGTTTCAGGCTTCTGCTATAAAGGAGGGGGGAATGGGAGCTGAATGAGTGGGTCTGGCAGAGTGTCTCATGCTCGTGACGCGCGGTCCCGACAGAGTTAGCTCTCATTCCAGTGCTTTTCTACAGACAATGGAATTCTCTGGTTGGAACCTTATTGATGATTTATGTTAAAAACATCCTAAAGATTGATTCCATACATCGTTTGAATGTTTCTACATTTAACATTTACATTTAAGTCATTTAGCAGACGCTCTTATCCAGAGCGACTTACAAATTGGTGCATTCACCTTATGACATCCAGTGGAACAGCCACTTTACAATAGTGCATCTAAAACTTTTAAGGGGGGGGGGTGAGAAGGATTACTTTATCCTATCCTAGGTATTCCTTAAAGAGGTGGGGTTTCAGGTGTCTCCGGAAGGTGGTGATTGACTCCGCTGTCCTGGCGTCGTGAGGGAGTTTGTTCCACCATTGGGGGCCAGAGCAGCGAACAGTTTTGACTGGGCTGAGCGGGAACTGTACTTCCTCAGTGGTAGGGAGGCGAGCAGGCCAGAGGTGGATGAACGCAGTGCCCTTGTTTGGGTGTAGGGCCTGATCAGAGCCTGGAGGTACTGAGGTGCCGTTCCCCTCACAGCTCCGTAGGCAAGCACCATGGTCTTGTAGCGGATGCGAGCTTCAACTGGAAGCCAGTGGAGAGAGCGGAGGAGCGGGGTGACGTGAGAGAACTTGGGAAGGTTGAACACCAGACGGGCTGCGGCGTTCTGGATGAGTTGTAGGGGTTTAATGGCACAGGCAGGGAGCCCAGCCAACAGCGAGTTGCAGTAATCCAGACGGGAGATGACAAGTGCCTGGATTAGGACCTGCGCCGCTTCCTGTGTGAGGCAGGGTCGTACTTCTACGACATGTAACGGAACTTTTAGAGTTTTTGTCTGGATGAAGTGCTCGCGCCTCATGAAGATGGATTACTGGGCTGAACACGCTAACAACAAGTTGCTATTTGGACATAAATGATGGACTTCATGGAACTTTATGAAAAAATTAGTAATTTATTGTCGAACTGGGATTCCTGGGAGTGCATTCTGATGAAGATCATCAAAGGTAAGTGAATATTTATAATGTTATTTCTAACTTCTGTTGACTCCAACATGGCAGATATTTCTTTGGCTAGATTGGGCTCTGAGCGCTGTACTCAGATTATGCTTTTTCCCGTAAAGTTATTTTGCAATCTGACACAGCGGTTGCATTAAGGAGAAGTCTATCTTTTTTCTGTGAATAACACTTGTATCTTTTATCAATGTTTATTATGAGTATTTCTGGGATTTGATGTGGCTATATGCAAAATCACCGGATGTTTTGGAATCAAAACATTACTGTTCGTAACGCGCCAATGTAAACTGAGATTTTTGGATATAAATATGCACATTATTGAACAAAACATACATGTATTGTGTAACATGATGTCCTATGAGTGTCATCTGATGAAGATCATCAAAGGTTGGTGATTCATTTGATTCATATTTCTGCTTATTGTGACTCCTATCTTTGGCTGGAAAAATGGCTGTGTGTTTTTTTGACTTGGCTCTGACCTACCATAATCATATGTTTTGCTTTCGCTGTAAAGCCTTTTTGAAATCGGACACGATGGTTAGATTAACAATACGTTTATTTTTCATTTGCTGTATTGGACTTGTTAATGTGTGAAAGTTACATATTTAAAAAATATATTTTTGAATTTCGCTTGCTGCCTTTTCAGCGGAATGTTGTCGAGGGGTTCCGCTAGCGGAACCTGCCCTAGAAAGGTTGCCCTAGAAAGGCCTGCCCTAGAAAGGCCTGCCCTAGAAAGGTTAAACATACAGGTAGAAATTAGGTTAAACAGATTTAAGTTTCCCTGCATTAAAGTCCCAGCCACTAGGAGCGCTACCTCTGGATGAGCATTTTCCTGTTTACTTATGGTCCAATACAGCTCGTTGAGTGCCATCTTAATGCCAGCATCGGTTTGTGGTGGTAAATAGACAGCTCCAAAAAATATAGATGAAAACTTGATAAATAGTGTAGTCTACAGCTCCTCATGAGATACTCTATGTCAGGTGAGCAAAACCTTGAGACTTCCTTAAAATATTAGATTTCATGCACCAGCTGATATTTACAAATACAAAGCCACCACCCATTGTCTTACCGGAGACAGCTGTTCTAGCTTGCCCACCACCTGTATGTTATCCATCTTGTCGTTCAGCCACGACTAGGTGAAACATAAGATATTACAGCTTTTAATGTCCCGTTGGTAGGATGTCCTTGATTTTGTTATCCAATGGTTGCGCATTGGCTAATATTACTGATGGTAGAGGGGGTTTACTCACGCAAATGACGGGGATTTGGGTCTATTCACAAGAAAGCAGTCCTTCGCATCAAACTCGTTCAAGAAAAACCTTTGTCCAATTCGAGGTAAGTAATCGTTGTTCTGATGTTTTTAAGTTTCTGTCCTGTATCTAGAACATAATAAGCAAAACAGAGAACACCATCATTTTCGTGAGAGTCTCATCAGTCCATAGAGTGGAACGCAGTCCATGCAAAAAATAGATATCTGTAGCTTAAACTGACAGATCTTGATGGGGATTTTTAAAATTATTTTACTTAGAGTGCCAATAGACTCTAGTTAAAAAAATAAAACAAGTCATCATTGGCCTGATGGTGAAATCACTGAGCTGTTTCCTTAATCTACGGCAACTGAGATAGGAAGGACACCTGTATCTTTATAGTGACTGGGTGTATTGATACACCATCCAAAGTGTAATAAATAACTTCACCATGCTCAAAGGGATATTCGGTGTATGCTTTTTTTTACCCCTCTACCAATAGGTGCCCTCTTTGCGAGGCATTGGAAAACCAACCTGTTCTTTGTGGTTGCATCTGTGTTCAAAATTCACTGCTCGACTGTGGGACTTTACAGATAATTGTGTGTGTGGAGTACAGAGTATAAAGTAGTCATTCAAAAATCATGTTAATCACGATTATTACACATGCAACTTATTATATGACCTGCTAAGCATATTTCTTCTCCCGAACTTATTAAGGCTTGCCATAAGAAATGGGTTGAATACTTATTGACTCAAGACATAATTCTGCTTTAATATGATCGGGTATTGTGACAACACAATCCCAATTTAATACATTTTAAATTCAGGTTGTGAATACCTTCTGAAGCACTGTATATACAGTTGAAGTCGGAAGTTTACATACACTTAGGTTATTTTTTTATTTTTTATTTTATTTTTACCTTTATTTTACTAGGCAAGTCAGTTAAGAACAAATTCTTATTTTCAATGACGGCCTAGGAACAGTGGGTTAACTGCCTGTTCAGGGGCAGAACGACAGATTTGTACCTTGTCAGCTCGGGGATTCAAACTTGCAACCTTTCAGTTACTAGCCCAACGCTCTAACCACTAGGCTACCCTGCTAGAGTCATTAAAACTAGTTTTTCAACCACTCCACAAATTTCTTGGAAACAAACTATAGTTTTGTCAAGTCGGTTAGGAACTCTACTTTGTGCATGACACAAGTCATTTTTCCAACAATTGTTCACAGACAGATTATTTCACTTATAATTCACTGTATCACAATTCCAGTGCGTCAGAAGTTAACATACACTAAATTGACTGTGCATTTAAAGAGCTTGGAAAATTCCAGAAAATTATGTCATGGCTTTATAAGCTTCTGATAGAATAATTGACATCATTTGAGTCAATTGGAGGTGTACCTACCTTCAAACTCACTGCCTCTTTGCTTGATATCATGGGGAAATCAAAAGAAAGACCTCAGAAAATGTTTTTTAAATTTCCAAATGCCTGAAGGTACCACGTTTATCTATACAAACAATAGTCCGCAAGTATAAACACCATGGGACCACACAGCTCTCATACCGCTCAGAAAGGAGACACGTTCTGTCTCCTAGAGATGAACGTACTTTGGTGCGAAAAGTGCAAATCCATCCCAGAACAACAGCAAAGGACCTTGTGAAGATGCTGGAGGAAACAGGTACAAAAGTATCTATATCCACAGTAAAATGAGTCCTGTATCGACATCACCTGAAAGGCCGCTCAGCAAGGAAGAAGCCACAGCTTCAAAACCGCCATAAAAAAGCCAGACTACGGTTTGCAACTGCACATGGGAAACAAAAATAGAACTGTTTGGCCATAATGACCGTCGTTATGTTTGGAGGAAAAAGGGGGAAACTTGCAAGCCGAAGAACACCATCGCAACTGTGAACAGCATCATGTTGTGGGGATGCTTTGCTGCAGGAGGGACCGGTGCACTTCACAAAATAAATGCCATCATGAGTTAGGAAAATTATGTGGAGATATTGAAGCAACATCTCAAGATATCAGTCAGGAAGTTAAAGCTTGGTCGCAAATGGGTCTTCCAAATAAACAATGATCCCAAGCATACTTCCAAAGTTGTGGCAAAATGGCTTAAGGACCAAGTCAAGGAATTGGACTAGCCATCACAAAGCCCTGACCTCAATCCCATAGAACATTTGTGGGCAGAACTGAAAAAGCGTGTGCAAGCAAAGAGGCCTGCAAACCTGACTCAGTTTCACAAGCTCTGTCAGGAGGAATGGGCCACAATTCAATCAACTTGTTGTGGGAAGCTTGTGGAAGGCTACCTGCAATGTTTGACCCAGTTTAAACAATTTAAAGGCAATGCTACCAAATTCTAATTGAGTGTATGTAAACTTCTGACCCACTGGGAATGTGATGAAAGAATTAAAAGCTGAAATAAATCATCCTCTCTGTACTATTATTCTGACATCTTAAAATAAAGTGGAGATCCTAACTGACCTAAGACATGTCATGTCCTGACCTTAGTTCTTTTTTATGTCTCTATTTTAGTTTGGTCAGGGGGTGAGTGGGGTGGGCATTCTATGTTTTTGTTCTATGTTTTGTATTTCTGCTTTTGGCCTGGTATGGTTCCCAATCAGAGGCAGCTGTCAATCGTTGTCTCTGATTGAGAACCATACTTAGGCAGCCTGTGTTCCCATTTGTGGGTAGTTATTTGCTGTTTAGTGTTGTTGTTGCACCTCACAGAACTGTTTGGTTTTTGTCATGTTTTCTCCTTTATTATTTTTGTGTTCGGTTTAATAAATTAACATGAACACTTACCTTGGTCCGATCCATCCTATTCCTCATCAGAAGAGGAAGACAATGGTTACAAAGACAGGGAATTTTTACTTGGATTAAATGTCAGAAATTGTGAAAAATGAATTTAAATGTAGTTGGCTAAGGTGTATGTAAACTTCCGACTTCAACTGTACACAGGGTACCGGAAAGGAGTCGATGTTCAGGTGTACGAGGTAATACATATACAGTATGTACATACACAGTACCTGTCAAAAGTTTGGACACACCTACTCGTTCAAGATTTTTGCTTTATTTTCATTATTTTCTACATTGTAGAATAATAGTGAAGACATCAAAACTATGAAATAACACATATGGAATCATGTAGTAACCCAAAAAGTTTTAAACAAATCTAAATTGATTTTATATTTTATATTCTTCAAAGTAGCCACCCTTTGCCTTGATGACAGCTTTGCACACTCTTGGCATTCTCTCAACCAGCTTCATGAGGTAGTCACATGGAATGCGTTTCAATTAACAGGTGTGCCTTGTTAAAAGTTAATGTGCTCATATAAGCAAAGAGAAATGACAGTCCATCATTACTTTAAGACATAACTTTGAAAGTTTCTTCAAGTGGAGATGCAAAAACCATAAAGTGCTATGATGAAACTGGCTCTCATGAGGACGGCCACAGGAAAGGAAGACCCAGAGTTACCTTTGCTGTAGAGGATAAGTTCATTAGAAACCACTACTAAAGGACAGCAATAAGAAGAAGAGACTTGCTTGAGCCAAGCAACATGAGCAATGGACATTAGACTGGTGGAAATCTGTCCTTTGGTCTGATCAGTCCAACCTTGAGATTTGGACTGTCTTTGTGAGACGCTGAGTAGGTGAACGGATGATCTCTACATGTGTTGTTCCCACTGTGAAGCATGGAGGAGGAAGTGTGATGGTGTGGGGGTGCTTTGCTGGTGACACTGTCAGTGATTTATTTAGAATTCAAGGCACACTTAACCAGCATGGCTACCACAGCATTCTGCAGTGATACGCCATCCCACCTGGTTTCTGCTTAGTGGGACTCCAGGCTGTGTCAGGGCTATTTGACCAAGAAGGAGAGTGATGGAGTGCTGCATCAGACAACCTGGCCTCCATAATCACCTGACCTCAACCCATTTGAGATGGTTTGGGATAAGTTGGACTGCAGAGTGAAGGAAAAGCAGTCAACAAGTGCTCAGCTTATGTGGGAACTCCTTCCAGACGGTTGGAAAAGCATTCCAGGGGAAGCTGGTTGAGAGAATGCAAAGCTGTCATTAAGACAAAGGGTGGCTACTTTGATGATTCTAAAATCTTAAATATATTTTTATTTGTTTAACACTGTTACTGTAATTAGGGGTAAAGTGACTTGTCAACGGGATAGATAATAAGCAGTAGCAGCAGCGTATGTGATGAGTCAAAAGAGTTAGTGCAAATTGTGGTCAATTCATTTAGCATTCTTATGGCACAGGGATAGAAGCTGTTCAGTGTCCTGTTGGTTCCAGACTTGTCGTATCGTGCATCGATACTGCTTGCTGGTGGTAGCAGAGAGAACACTATATCAAATTGTATTTGTCACATGCCGAATTCAACAGGTGTAGAGTAGAACTTACCGTAAAATGCTTACTTACCTTAACCAACAATACAGAGTTTTAAAAAAGTAACTAAGAAAAATGTGCTAAATAAACTAAAGGAAAGATAGCAGTGGTGGAAAAAGTGCCCAATTGTCATACTTGAGTAAAAGTAAAGTGAATGTCACCCAGTAAAATACTACTTGAGGAAAAGTATTTGATTTTATCAAAAGTAAATGTAATTGCTAAAAGATACTAAAGTATCAAAAGAAAAAGTATAAATAATTTCAAATTCCTTATACTAAGCAAACCAGACTGCACAATTTTTTTTATTTAAAATTTATGGATAATAACTAGGGGTACACGCCAACACTCAGACATCATTTACAAACTAGTAATTTGTGTTTTGTTAGTCCGGCAGATAAGAGGCAGTACGGATGACCAGGGATGTTCTCTTGATTAGTGTGTGAATTAGACCATTTTCCTGTCCTGTTAAGCATTCAAAATATAACGAGTACTTTTGGGTGTCAGGGGAAATTTATGGAGTAAAAAGTACAGTATCCACTGCCCACTGTAGTGCCTTGTGGTCGGTTGCCGAGCAGATGCAATAACAAGCGATGATGCAGACAGTCTAGATGCTCTCAATGGTGCAGCTGTATAACGTTTTGAAGATCTGAGGGCCCATGCCAAATCTTTTCAGCCTCCTGAGGGGGAAGAGGAGTTGTCATGCCTTCTTCCCGACTGTGTTGGTGTGTATGGGCCATATTAATTCCTTAGTGATGTGGACACAGAGGAAGTGGAAGTCCACGTACAGCTCCTTTGTCTTGCTGACGTTGAGGGAAAGGTTGTTGTCCTGGCACCACACTGCAAGGTCACTGACCTCCTCCCTGTAGGCTGTCCCATCATCGTTGGTGATCAGGCCAACCACCGTCAAGGCATCTTAATGATGGTGTTGAAGTCGTTCACGGTGAGTGAACAGAGAGTACAGGAGTGGACTAAACACACATCCCTGAGGGGCCCCACTGTTGAGGGTCAGTGTGGCGGATGTGTTGTTGACTACCCTCTCCCCCTGGGAGTGGCCTGTCAAGAAGTCCAGGATCCAATTGTAGAGGGAGGTTTCAGTCCCAGGGTTCTAAGCTTAGTGATGAGCTTTTTGAGCTTTAATTTGTGAATCTATTGGGGTGGAATAGAAATTGGAGTGGGTCCAGGGTGTCTGGGATGATGGTGTTGATGTGAGCCATGATCAGCCTTTCAAAGCATTTCATGGTTACAGATGTGAGTGCTACGGGGTGATAGTAATTTAGACAGGTTACCTTGGTGTTCCTGGGCACAGGGACTATGGGTGGTCTGCTTGAAACATGTAGGTATAACAAACATGGTCCGGATAGGTTGAAAATGTCAGTGAAGACACTTGATCCAGCTGATCAGCACATGCTCTGAGTATGCGTCTTGGTAATCCCTCTGGCCCTGCAGCCTTGTGAATGTTAACCTGTTTAAAGGTCTTATTCACACCGGCTATGGAGAACAAGATCACACAGTCACCTGGAACAGTTGGTGCTCTCATGCATGGTTCAGTGTTTCTTGCTTCGAAGCGAAACATAGAAACATAGAAGGCGTTTAGCTCATCTGTTAGGCTCGCGTCACTGTCTTCCGGGATCATTTATGAGCCCTTCCACATCAAACAAGCGCCGGCATAGTAGAAGTCGAATTTAGGCCTGTATTGGCGCTTTACCTGTTTGATGGCTCATTGAGGGATTTTTTTTATAAGCGGCCAGATTAGTGTCCCACTCCTTGAAAGCGGCAGCTCTAGACTTTAGCTCAGTGCGGATGTTGAATGTAAATCCATGGCTTCTGGTTTGGATATGTACTGTACGTACGGTCACTGTGGGGACAACGTCATTGATGCACTTATTAATGAAGCTGGTAACTGAGGTGGTAAACTCCTCAATGTTATCGGATGAATCCCGGAACATATTCGAGTCTGTGCTAGTGAAACAGTCCTGCAGATTAGCATCCCGCCTCATCGGACCAATTCTGTATTGAGTGGGTCACTGGTACTTCCTGTTTGAGTTTTTGCTTGTAAGCAGGAATCAGGAGCATAGAGTTATTGTCCTATTTGCCAAAGGGAGGGCGAGGGAGAGCATTGTATGCATTTCTGTCTGTGGAGTAAAGGTGATCAAGAGTTTTGTCGCCTCCACCTCTCAACTTACTCAAGTCTGCTGTTCAATCTTACTGATGCATATGTCCATGTCCTCGTTCAGCCAGGACTCAGAGAAACATAGAATACTACAGTTTCTCTGTGTGTGTGTGTGTGTGTGTGTGTGTGTGTGTGTGTGTGTGTGTGTGTGTGTGTGTGTGTGTGTGTGTGTGTGTGTGTGTGTGTGTGTGTGTGTGTGTGTGTGTGTGTGTGTGTGTGTGTGTTTTGTGTGGACGTTCATTAGGTGTGTGTGTGTGTGTGTGTGTGTGTCAATCACTGTTGTTCATCAGAGGGGAGTGGGGAAGGAGTTTTAACCTGCGGTGGGCTCAGCTGTTAGCTATTCAGCTATCTTCGGTGGTCCATTAACTCTGATGGCTGCCCCGGGTCTATCACTGGGTGTGTATGTGTATCTGACGCTCCTGTGTGATTGTGTGTGTCCCTGTGTGTGTGTGTGTGTGTGTGTGTGTGTGTCTCTATGTATTTTGTGTATGTACCGGTGTGTGTGTGTGTGTGTGTGTGTGTGTGTGTGTGTGTGTGTGTGTGTGTGTGTGTGTGTGTGTGTGTGCGTGCGTGCGTGCGTGCGTGCGTGCGTGCGTGCGTGCGTGTGTGTGTATGTCTGTATTTTGTGTATGTACCGGTGTGTTCGTGTGTATGAGCAGGTTGGAAGGAGGTTTGAAGCCATGCACACAGCGGCACAAACAAATACACACACACACACACACACACATGCACATATGAATGCACATGTGCGCACACACGTGCGCACACACATTCATATTTATGTCCACACGACCCCAGCATAGAGCCTATCCACCATACAGGCTCACCCAGCCCATAAAAAAACAACATACACATTTAATAATAATACTGTCTACAGCCTTACAGTGTGTGTTTGCTCAGAGGTGTGTATAGAGTAATGACATCTAATAAAGCTATTAACCTTTCCTTCTAAGCTGCCCTGAGTCTGTAAAAACAAACACATTTCTCTCTTTAATTTACCTTTCTTTCATGGTGGCTTGCCCAGAACTCCCTCCTAAGTTTACTGCACAGACTCCATTCCTTTTTTCTTCTTCCATGTCATCTCAAGAATAGCCTCTAAAACCATAGATACCAATTTTCTTATTTTATGGTCAACTTTGACCTCTCCCCCCACTCTGCATTTGTATTTTTATTTTATTTTTTTATTTTACCTTTATTTAACCAGGCAAGTCAGTTAAGAACACATTCTTATTTTCAATGACGGCCTGGGAACAGTGGGTTAACTGCCTGTTCAGGGGCAGAACGACAGATTTGTACCTTGTCAGCTCGGGGGTTTGAACTCGCAATCTTCCGGTTACTAGTCCAACGCTCTAGCCACTAGGCTACGCTGCCGCCCCAATTAAATGCTCATAGACAGGCATAGCATCACTCTACGCACATGATATTGGTCTATCATGCTGTACTTACTTGCACTGCATACAACTATCTCGTCCATTTATAGACATCACGCGGTGTTACATTGGCAAAATGTCTAAGTGTGTGTCTCTAAAACATCAACACTCACAAACGCATGGACTTAGTCACATGAAGGAACTCCTACTTCTCTCTTCACCCCATCCCTCTCTCCTCTACCTCCGCACTCCTCCCTCACCACCAGTAAGCCCTGGTCAGTTGGGCTGGCATGCTTGCCTCTCATCTGAGCCAGAGGACTGGGAGTCAGATTAACACACGGTGGTAATGGAGTGCAGCGTGGCAGTGCCCGTACGCACACGCACCTCTCACTGTCTTTTTCTCTGTCTCTGATTCGTTCCCTCGTTCAAGTGGCATCTGCTCCTAATTGGGCCCATCTGAGCACTTGTATGGTTCTCACAACCATGAATGGGCCAGCGGCTAATTGGCCCATTTGTGGATGTGCCACCCTCCTCACCCCTTGCTGTGTTCTGCCACGCAGAGACAGACAGAACGACAAAAAGAAAAGAGAGAAGGACAAAGAAAGAGAAAGAGTACTGTATGTGTCCAAATGTATTATCATGTATTATTATAATTAGCATGTGCATGTGCCGTCTCTAGAGTGTGTGTGTGTGTGTGTGTGTGTGTGTGTGTGTGTGTGTGTGTGTGTGTGTGTGTGTGTGTGTGTGTGTGTGTGTGTGTGTGTGTGTGTGTGTGTGTGTGTGTGTGTATGCATCCTACGTGTTATCTGCGGAGTGTGTATTCTGTGTGAAGAACGCGGAGGTCCTGCTGAGAGAAGAGCTTGAGGTTGATCTTTCGTTCATGACTTGGAGATCGTAAAATCACCTAACCCACACACAAACTCGCACAAAAAATCATGCGCCGGGAACATGTGCTTGTTTGATACTTCCATGATGGGACCTCCTCTCTCAGTGAGTGGCTGAGAGCGACAGACAAGGTCCAAGTGAAATGTTAACACACACTACTGGATTGGATGACTTTAGGGGGCTTACTGTACTGATGAGCTTCCCAACTGACTGACTGTACTGATGAGCTTCCCAACTGGCTGACTGTACTGATGAGCTTCCCAACTGGCTGACTGTACTGATGAGCTTCCCAACTGGCTGACTGTACTGATGAGCTTCCCAACTGGATAACTGTACTGATGAGCTTCCCAACTGGCTGACTGTACTGATGAGCTTCCCAACTGGATAACTGTACTGATGAGCTTCCCAACTGGCTGACTGTATTGATGAGCTTCCCAACTGGCTGACTGTACTGATGAGCTTCCCAACTGGCTGACTGTACTGATGAGCTTCCCAACTGGATAACTGTACTGATGAGCTTCCCAACTGGCTGACTGTACTGATGAGCTTCCCAACTGGATAACTGTACTGATGAGCTTCCCAACTGGCTGACTGTATTGATGAGTTCCCAACTGGATGACTGTACTGATGAGCTTCCCAACTGGCTGACTGTACTGATGAGCTTCCCAACTGGATAACTGTACTGATGAGCTTCCCAACTGGCTGACTGTATTGATGAGCTTCCCAGCTGGCTGACTGTACTGATGAGCTTCCCAACTGGATAACTGTACTGA